>NC_060073.1:26753125-27060416 GCF_922984935.1 Meles meles
TAGAGATGATAAATAATACTACAAGGCTAATTCTTGCTGCTTACTATTCTGGGTCTCATTTAAGAAATGTTAGGCTAAGTTATACTGCATTTTAATGATTCATCCTATGGTTTTGTACATCTCACATTGAGTCTATTACTAAATATTTTTACACATTTGTACTGCAATTTTTGTCCAATTCAGTATATAATTGGTTGTTTGTATAAACAAGTATTCTGTGTATTAATTTTATGTTCTTCTGCCTCACAGAATGCCTATATTATTTATCTTATTTTTATCATTTATATTTTTTACTTTTCCAGATATACATACTTATGATAGGCAAATAGAGATAGTTTTATTCATTTTTAAATTATTAATGTGCATCTCTATTTTTTCCTCTTAGATTATCACATTGGTTAATATACAATATAGTATTAAATTATAGTGGACACAATGGAATCCTTGCCTTGTTCCTGGCTCTGTGGAACTTGGTGGCGGTTAATTTTATGTGTCAGATTAGCTAGGTCTCAGTGTCCAGATGTTTGGTCAAATACTAGTCTAGATGTTGTAAAGATTTTTTTGGATGAGATTAGTATTTCAATAGGTAGACTATGAGTAAAGAAAATTACTCTCCATAATGCAGTGGGCTTATCCATTCAGTGGGAGGCTTTCAAAGAAAAAAAAAAGAAAGAAAAGAAAAGAAAAAGATGTCATTCTCAAGAGGGAATTCAGACTCCCATCTAACTTTGGACTCGGGCCGCAAAAACAGTTTTCTCCTGAGTCTCCAGCTGGCTGGTCTACCTGCAGATTTTGGATTCAGTAATCTCTCCACAACACTAAATCAATTCCTTAAAATAAATCTGTCCCTTTCCTTCTCTCAACCTCTTTGCCCTCTCCTTCTTCCATCTATCTATCTATCTATCTATCTATCTATCTATCTCCCTCTCTGTCTGTCTGTCTGTCTCTGATGTTACTGTGGTCTGAATTGTGCCCAGAAATTCAGATGTTGAGACCCTAATCCCTAATGTGATGGTACTCTGAGGTGTGGCCACTGAGAGATGATTAGTTCCCAACCGCGTAAATAATTTTCTTGTGTGTAAAAAGAAATGTTAGATATACATGGACTGCTCGAGGCCTTGACACCTACGAATAATTTTCTCTCTCTCTTTTTTTTAATTATGTAACTTTATTTGTGTAAGATTTAATAAGACAATAGTCAAAACCCAAAAATAACAAAACAAAAATCTGGGGATATTACTCCACGGTTTCTATGTTGTTTGTGTTATGATTTCAAATCTACTTGTTTATGACTGAAGTAAGTTATTTTGGTCTACATGAAGTTGTTTTGATTTACTTGTATTTCACTTAAAGTTATTTTGATCTAGGAATGAATTTGTTTATTCAGGAAACTATGTCAGGATGTTGTCACTGACATCTGTTTTTGTCAATAAGCACTTAGTTCAACTAATGACAGTCATCACTGGGGATTTATCAATAAACATAGGGAAGAATGGTTATCAAATAATGGAAATTTAAACTTATTTTTTAATTTTTTTAAGATTTTGTTTATTTATTTGAGAGGGTGGGGGTATAGGGAGAGGGAGAAATGGACTCCTTTTGAGCTTGGAGCCCAATGCTGGGGTCTATCCCAGACCCTGAGATCATGACCTGAGCTGAAGTCAGAAGGTCAACCCACAGAGGAACCCCGGTGCCCCCGGACATTTAAACTTTAAATATCAAGAATTTGTGAGGACTTACCAAGAGTGTTTGGTTTGTACAAGGCTACACTTTGCTGATCTAAATACTCTCTGATGACCTTGGGCATTAACTCCTACTGTGCAAGCCAACTCTGCCAAGAGTGCTGAAAACTACAATGTGACCCTACATGTAAAGGAGATCATCTTGCCTGCTAACAACACCACCTCCGTTCCCCTAGCAATGTGCTCTAGGAACAAGGGACTTTTTCTTTGGGTTGATAGCTGTGGACATCAGCTCTTAATTGGCCGAGCCAATGTTTCTGAATATGAGCTCCTGGAAATGTACACCTTTGGACTTTATTTTTTTCATTTCCCCTTTGTTTGGGAAACATTGTTTTGGCATATGCTACTTCTTTATTAGCTTATTAAGAGATATTATCCTGTATGCAATTGGTGTTTGAAATATTATCATTATAAATTATAATTCCTGCAGTGAGCCCATGACAAACCCATGACATTGGACTGCTCCCTGACAGTACGTGTTTCGCAGATGCATCATTCAGTCTTCACTCAGCTTGGGTTGGACCAGTTTATGTTTTCACACACAAAGAACCAAATGATTAGTAATACCAGGACAGCCAAATGGGTTATTTGACTCAGTAATTTTAGACTGATAAGAAGATCTTCCATTGCAAACATAACATTTCTTAGCAGATGAGTCATGAAGAACTGGTGCCAAAGACATTACTTCCTCTTTTATAAAGAGATAGAATGATTAAGTGGAAATAATATATTTTCCAGTGTAAAAAACCTGATACTGATCCATTCACTGAGGTTAAAGAAGTCCTATGACTTCTCTGGGTCCTGATTTGCCATTCTGTAAAACTGGATGCTCAGAATATCAATGATGGGGCAGGGTCACTGGTTCATTGCATATTACATGAAAAACATATAACAGAAAAACAACTTTTGGAGAATTGCCATGTTTGATGCAAAGGAGAAATTAGCAATAAATAAAATAAAGGAAGGAAAATGAACTTTAAAAATGGAATGCTTATCTTAGATTTCTTTTGACTCATTCTGGAATAGACAACAATATACCCACTAAAGCATGGAGTAAAGGAGGGATAACTGCTCCCTATTCTTTTTACAAATTCTTCACTAGTTAGTACTGAATGCCTAGTTTGAACCAGGAATCAGTCTCCCCTACATTTTCCTTTCCTTTCCTTTTTTTAAAAATTTATTTATTTATTTATTTATTTATTTTTTATGTCAAGCAAACTACAGAAGGAACTGGTATTGGTGGCAAGAGGTCAAAATAATGTAATCTAATTCGAGCCAGACCTTAGACTTCTACCTCCTGTGGAAGTTTAGCAATTTTCCTTTGCTAATATTTTGACCAAGAGAACAAAACATACAAGATTGGGAAGGTGGAGAAGACAGTGATGTGACTGCAAAAAAGAAAAAAAAATCTAACATTTGTGGTTGCTGAAAGGCTAGGAAATGCCTAACAATGCCAGAATAAAGATGAGTTTGGGAAAAGCACATGGGCTTTGATGTTGCACTCACTTTCAAGAAAGCTATTAAATGTTGGCTTTGTCAAGGCAGAGAAGATAACAAATAAATATTTTATATCAGACACCTTCAATTCCCAAAGTTAAAACCAGTATTATTACATTGGCTTATAATATAAACCAAGGAAAAGATAAAAGAAATAGTCAGAAAAACTTTATTATTGTGTTTTTGGTTCTGATTTGGGTGTGCCTCCTTAATAAATTGTGTCTGAAAGGAAGAACAATATTATAAATGTCCACCCACCCGACTCAGAAGACAGAGAATGAAACTCATTTATCTCAATTGCTCGATAAGCCAGAGATATTTTAGGCAGAAGTTATATACTGATGGGATTTTTGTTTATCTGATGTGAATAATAAGAAGAAAATCCTAGATGCCAGGTTTGCATACAGAAAGAAAACTGCACTTAACCATTGAAAAGACAGACTTTGGCGTGATGGTAGATTTTCAAATGAAGATTTAAGAAAACATGACTCTTGGGGCGCCTGGGTGGCTCAGTGGATTAGGCCGCTGCCTTGGGCTCGGGTCATGATCTCAGGGTCCTGGGATCGAGCCCCGCGTCGGGCTCTCTGCTCCACAGGGAGCCTGCTTCCTCCTCTCTCTCTGCCTGCCTCTCTGCCTACTTGTGATCTCTCTCTCTGTCAAGTAAATAAATAAAAATCTTAAAAAAAAAAAAAAAGAAAACATGACTCTTTTCTGAAAAATGAAATAAACACCACTATTGCAGGTAAATACGTTCTGAAACAAGTGGGGTGATTTCTTTTTCATTGTGTGACAAAAGCGAATGAAACAGCTTAATTCGGAGCAAGCTGCAGGGATATCGCTTTTGAATGGTTTGTTAGAGTTCAGACAGTGAATATTTTATAAATCTTACTGGATCTTCAAATGTCAGGTCTAATCACACTTCATTCCTGAGGTAACAATCTCTGTTAAAGAGGATGGTCTTGGGGCGCCTGGGTGGCTCAGTGGGTTAAAGCCTCTGCCTTCAGCTCAGGTCATGATCCCAGGGTCCTGGGATCTAGCCCCACATCGGGCTCTCTGCTCCGCAGGGAGCCTGCTTCCTCCTCTCTCTCTGCCTGCCTCTCTGCCTAGTTGTGATTTCTCTCTGTCAAATAAGTAAAATATTAAAAAAAAAAAAAAGAGGATGGTCCTCCCAGGTAAGAAAGAACCTAGTTTGTTCGATGGTAAACAAGTGCTATCTTCTTTAAGAAACACAATTTCATTGCTCTATTCCTTTGTTTGTGAAAGAAGATCCAGAGAGGGACGTTCTGCAAGATTTCTACCATAGTCAAATGATTTCAGAAATGACTACATACTGTACCTCCTATCTGGGGAATCAGGAAGCCTGGTGGTATGCTGAATCTTCTAAAATGTCTTACAGTAAATATGTGTATTTAAGATGTTGTACAAAATATTAATCCAAAGAACATAGTTCTAAAAGTGCTGGCTTTTTTTTTTTTTAAGATTTCATTTATTTGTCAGAGAGAGAGACAGAGGGAGCACAAGCAGGGGGAGCTGCAGGCAGAGGGAGAAGCAGACTCCTCACTAAGCAAGAAGACCGATGTGGGACTCGATCCCAGGACCCTGGGATCTTGACCTGAACTGAAGACAGATGCTTAGCCAACTGAGCGACTGAGCCACCCAGGCACCCCTAAAAGTGTTTTCTTACGTTCAGTACATAACACTGTTTCAGCATAAGCCCCTTTTATTTCAGAAAGTATGATTAGATAGAACGCAAGAGAATGCCTAAATAAACCTTGAATAGTTTTGAACACGAAGTGAAAAAGTCTTCCTTTTCTTTAAAGCTCCAAGAATGTGTAAAGAACTGACATGTGTATGATGGTATGATAAAAGATACTGGAGATCAAAACAAGGAACTGGGATGATAAAATAAATGTCTTACCAACACTTCGTATTTATCTCTCTTGTCAAAAAAGTCATGTTAGTGGTTTCTATTACTTAAGGGAATCTTTGTATTATAGCTAGAAAATGTGACTTTGGAATATAGTAATTTACCTAGAAGGATCATCACTGTCTCCCTAAAGCAGATTGGGATCAAAAGGATAAGAAGAAAATATTTTTAAAAAGGGAAGCAAAAGGCTTGCATGGGCTATAAAATGTACTGGAGGGTTAAAGTGAATTAAATTTTATATCTTTTCAGGGAATAATTAAATTTGAATTTATTTTGCAGTATAAGATTGCTAGAGAATAAAACATCAAAGAACAGAACAATCTTTTTTTTTTTTAAATAGGGTTTACAGTTTTTGAAGTGGCACAGAAAATTTCAGTAAATAAAGTAGACAAATAAAAAGTATATAATGAATACTTAATCATTCAGTGTATTTTATGGTTGACAGATGATAGGTATTTGGAGCTAAAATTTTGAAAGAAGAAATTGCTTTAAAAATTTAAGTCACTTACTAGGCAGAAATTATAGTCCATTAAAGAGCAAGGTCTTTTAAAATTAAACTTATATCCTCACAAAGATAACAGCATAGATTAAAATGGTATATTTAAGAACTAAATATGGATTAGGATGAGTTCTTTATATTTATGCACTGTCCTTAATTAGCAATTGTTCTTGAATCTACACATGAATAAATGATCACAATAATATTTTATGCAATATACTGTAGGTATTATTTAAAATTTATAATTGATGAATTTGAGATTAAGATCTTATTAGTTGACAAAACTGCATGATTCATCAGTTAAAATAAGCTAACTTATGTTGAAGAAACTAAGGGTCACAAACGTGAGTGGTGCAAAACAAAAGTTTATTTCTTCTTTGAGTTACACACTGCTCTTGGGTTAGCTGTAATCTACTCCATATCATCTTTAGTTGGGATCTCACCTAACAGAGCAACTCCTACATGTAATAAGCTGGTGAATGAAGAGAAGGAATGGAATGTGACAAAGCATTACCCAGAAATAGCACATGGCATCTCTGCCCACATTTCCCTAGTCATCTCCATCTCACAGATGATGTTGAGTTATTCAGGGTTAAACATTATAATCTTCCCTTAGACAAGGGCACTTCAAAAAAGAACCAGAGTATTTGGTATTCAAAAATAAAATCTAGCCAGTGGTTAGCAGTAGAAATAGGGTTAGTAGGGTTAGTATCAAGAACATTTACAATTATTTCCGATAACTCAGAGTGTTTTGCTTCATCATATGTCTATTTCAATATTTTAAGCATATTATGGTATATTATTTGATTTTATTAGATGCATTTAATATGTGTCATATGATTTAGAAATATATTGGTAAAGTATACACCAATTTCATCTTACCAATTTTTTGCATTTAAAATAAAGTGAGGGGAATTTCCATTTCTATTCATGAAAGATCATCTGTAATGATAAGTACCCTCCTGTTTTAACAAACAGAAAATTGAACAAAGTATATGAAACAGGTGTTTTGGGATACTGGACAACAGCCAGTGCAAAACAACAATCTCAAAGGGAAACCAACAAATACGGTAAACCATACAATTTCTATAGTTTACTGCCTGGAAGCATTTTCCAGTTTCAGCAAAACAGGGGGAAGCCAAGCAGAGACCAGAAGACTCAGTAAGATAAAGGTACATAGATAGGTCAGGGAGAACAAGACAAATAGACTATTTTAGAGAGGAATCCTTGATTGAAAATCAATATACATGTGTGTCAGAAAAGATACAAGTTGGATAAGGAAAAAAAAATGTCAAGGAAATAACAGTTACAGAAGAGCTACAAGCTGAATAAATTTCAGCACTTATACACATCTGGGAATCATTCAACTCCCTCTAGCAATTATATAACTATGAAATATGGATATCAAAATTATACTACACAAGCATATTCTAAATGATTAATAAAATGTGAACACAGTGAGGAGTTAGGTGGAATTATTAAAACAGACCCAAACAGAATATCTAGAGATGTACAATACATATATAAGATAAAAAAATATGCCAAGTGAGATTAAACAACTGACTAGAAATAGCACAAGAAAAGATTAGTGAACTTGAATATACAGCAAGAGAAATTATTTAGAGTGAAATACAGACTGCAAAAAATTAAACTGTATCAAGTACCTGTGAGCCAATATCAATGGGACTAAAATAAATGTAACTGGAGCCCCAGAAGTAAGAGAAAATAAATATTAATTAATGGCCAAAAAATAAAAAAGCTAATTAAGTACAAAAGAAGAAAAAAGAAGTACAGAGGAGTCAAGATGGCGGAGAAGTAGCAGCCTGAGACTACATCAGGTAGCAGGAGATCAGCTCGATAGCTTATCTAAACATTGCAAACACCTACAAATCCAACAGGAGAGCTAAGAGAAGAAGAACAGCAACTCTAGAAACAGAAAATCAACCACTTTCTGAAAGAACCTGTTTTTATCCCCTTTCTCGCCCCCACAATTAGGGGTCTCTTCTGATTTGGTTACAGCGCATTTTTCTGGGGTCTTTGCCACCATTTTAGTAGTTTATTTGCTCCTTCATATCCTCTTATCTGGACAAAATGACAAGGTGGAAAAAATCACCACAAACAAAAGAACAAGAGACAGTACCGAAGGCTAGGGACCTAATCAACACAGACATCGGTAATATGTCAGATCAAGAGTTCAGAATGACGATTCTGAACATTCTAGCTGGGCTCGAAAAAGGCATGGAAGATATTAGAGAAACCCTCTCTGGAGATATTAAAGCCCTTTCTGGAGAAATTAAAGAACTAAAATCTAACCAAGTTGAAATCAAAAAAGCTATTAATGAGGTGCAATCAAAAATGGAGGTTCTCACTGCTAGGATAAATGAGGCAGAAGAAAGAATTAGTGATATAGAAGACCAAATGACAGAGAATAAAGAAGCCGAACAAAAGAGGGACAAACAGCTATTGGACCATGAGGGGAGAATTCGAGAGATAAGTGACACCATAAGATGAAACAACATTAGAATAATTGGGATTCCAGAAGAAGAAGAAACAGAGAGGGGAGCAGAAGGTCTATTGGAGAGAATCATTGGAGAGAATTTCCCTAATATGGCAAAGGGAACAAGCATCAAAATCCAGGAGATGCAGAGAACCCCCCTCAAAGTCAACAAGAATAGGTCCACACCCCATCACCTAATAGTAAAATTTACAAGTCTTAGTGACAAAGAGAAAATCCGGAAAGCAGCCCGAGAAAAGAAGTCCGTAACATACAATCGTAAAAATATTAGATTGGCAGCAGACTTATCCACAGAGACATGGCAGGCCAAGAAGAGCTGGCATGATATATTCAGAGCACTAAACGAGAAAAACATGCAGCCAAGAATACTCTATCCAGCTAGGCTATCATTGAAAATAGAAGGAGAGATAAAAAGCTTCCAGGACAAACAAAAACTGAAAGAATTTGCAAACACCAAACCAGCTCTCCAGGAAATATTGAAAGGGGTCCTCTAAGCAAAGAGAGAGCCTAAAAGTAGTAGATCAGAAAGGTACAGAGACAATATGCAGTAACAGTCACCTTACAGACTAATAATGGCACTAAACTCATATCTCTCAATAGTTACCCTGAATGTTAATGGGCTAAATGCCCCAATCAAAAGACACAGGGTATCAGAATGGATAAAAAAACAAAACCCATCAGTATGTTGCCTACAAGAAACTCATTTTAGATGCGAAGACACCTCCAGATTTAGAGTGAAGGGGTGGAAAACAATTTACCATGCTAATGGGCATCAGAAGAAAGCTGGGGTGGCAATCCTTATATCAGATCAATTAGATTTTAAGCCAAAGACTATAATAAGAGATGAGGAAGGACACTATATCCTACTCAAAGGGTCTGTCCAACAAGAAGATCTAACAATTTTAAATATCTATGCCCCTAACGTGGGAGCAGCCAACTATATCAACCAATTAATAACAAAATCAAAGAAACACATCAATAATAATACAATAATAGTAGGGGACTTTGACACTCCCCTCACTGCAATGGACAGATCATCCAAGCAAAAGATCAACAAGGAAATAAAGGCCTTAAATGACACACTGGACCAGATGGACATCACAGATATATTCAGAACATTTCATCCCAAAGCAACAGAATACACATTCTTCTCTAGTGCACATGGAACCTTCTCCAGAACAGATTACATCCTGGGTCACAAATCAGGTCTCAACCAGTATCAAAAGATTAGGATCATTCCCTGCATATTTTCAGACCACAATGCTCTGAAGCTAGAACTCAATCACAAGAGGAAAGCTGGAAAGAACCCAAATACATGGAGACTAAACAGCATCCTTCTAAAGAATGAATGGGTTAACCAGGAAATTAAAGAAGAATTGAAAAAATTCATGGAAACAAATGGTAATGAAAACACAACAGTTCAAAATCTGTAGGGACACAGCAAAGGCAGTCCTGAGAGGAAAATATATAGTGGTACAAGCCTTTCTCAAGAAACAAGAAAGGTCTCAAGTACACAACCTAACCCTACACGTAAAGGAGCTGGAGAAAGAACAAGAAAGAAACCCTAAACCCAGCAGGAGAAGAGAAATCATAAAGATCAGAGCAGAAATCAATGAAATAGAAACCAAAAAAACCAATAGAAGATATCAATGAGACTAGGAGCTGGTTCTTTGAAAGAATCAATAAGATTGATAAACCCCTGGCCAGACTCATCAAAAAGAAAAGAGAAAGGACCCAAATAAATAAAATCATGAATGAAAGAGGAGAGCTCACAACCAATATCAAAGAAATACAGACAATTACAAGAACATACTATGAGCAACTCTACACCAACAAATTTGACAATCTGGAAGAAATGGATGCATTCCTAGAGACATATAAACTACCACAACTGAACCAGGAAGAAATAGAAAACCTGAACAGGCCCATAACCAGTAAGGAGATTGAAACAGTCATCAAAAATCTCCAAACAAACAAAAGCCCAGGGCCAGACGGCTTCCCAGGGGAATTCTACCAAACATTTAAAGAAGAACTCATTCCTATTCTCCTGAAACTGTTCCAAAAAAGAGAAATGGAAGGAAAACTTCCAAACTCATTTTATGAGGCCAGCATCACCTTGATCCCAAAACCAGACAAGGATCCCACCAAAAAAAGAGAACTACAGACCAATATCCTTGATGAACACAGACGCAAAAATTCTTGCCAAAATACTAGCCAATAGGATTCAACAGTACATTAAAAGGATTATTCACCACGATCAAGTGCAGGGTTGGTTCAACATCCGCAAATCAAACAATGTGATAGAACACATTAATAAAAGAAAGAACAAGAACCATATGATACTCTCAGTAGATGCTGAAAAAGCATTTGACAAAGTACAGCATCCCTTCCTGATCAAAACTCTTCAAAGTGTAGGGATAGAGGGCACATGCCTCAATATTATCAAAGCCATCTATGAAAAACCCACCGCAAATATCATTCTCAATGGAGAAAAACTGAAAGCTTTTACGCTAAGGTCAGGAACTCGGCAGGGATGTCCATTATCACCACTGCTAGTCAACATAGTACTAGAAATCCTAGCCTCAGCAATCAGACAACAAAAAGAAATTAAAGGCATCCAAATTGGTAAAGAAGAAGTAAAACTATCACTCTTCGCAGATGATATGACACTATATGTGGAAAACCCAAAAGACTCCACTCCAAAACTGCTAGAACTTGTACAGGAATTCAGTAAAGTGTCAGGATATAAAATCAATGCACAGAAATCAGTTGCATTTCTGTACACCAACAGCAAGACAGAAGAAAGAGAAATTAAGGAGTCAATCCCATTTACAATTGTACCCAAAACTATAAGATACCTAGGAATAAACCTAACCAAAGAGGCTAAGAATCTATACACAGAAAATTATAAAGTAGTCATGAAAGAAATTGAGGAAGACACAAAGAAATGGAAAAATGTTCCATGCTCCTGGATTGGAAGAATAAATATTGTGAAAATGTCTATGCTCCCTAAAGCAATCTACACATTTAATGCAATCCCTATCAAAATACCATCCATTTTTTTCAAAGAAATGGAACAAATAATCCTCAAATTTATATGGAACCAGAAAAGACCTCTTATAGCCAAAGGAATATTGAAAAACAAAGCCAAAGTTGGTGGCATCACAATTCCGGACTTCAAGCTCTATTACAAAGCTGTCATCATCAAGACAGTATGGTACTGGCACAAAAACAGACACATAGATCAGTGGAACAGAATAGAGAGCCCAGAAATCGACCCTCAACTCTATGGTCAACTAATCTTCGACAAAGCAGGAAAGAATGTCCAATGGAAAAAAGACAGCCTCTTCAATAAATGGTGCTGGGAAAATTGGACAGCCACATACAGAAAAATGAAATTGGACCACTTCCTTACACCACACACGAAAATAGACTCCAAATGGATGAAGGACCTCAATGTGAGAAAGGAATCCATCAAAATCCTTGAGGAGAATGCAGGCAGCAACCTCTTCGACATCATCCGCAGCAACATCTTCCTAGGAACAACGGCAAAGGCAAGGGAAGCAAGGGTAAAAATGAACTATTGGGATTTCATCAAGATCAAAAGCTTTTGTACAGCAAAGGAAACAGTTAACAAAACCAAAAGACAACTGACAGAATGGGAGAAGATATTTGCAAACGACATATCAGATAAAGGGCTAGTATCCAAAATCTATAAGGAACTTAGCAAACTCAACACCCAAAGAACAAACAATCCAATCAAGAAATGGGCAGAGGACATGAACAGACATTTCTGCAAAGAAGACATCCACATGGCCAACAGACACATGAAAAAGTGCTCCACGTCACTCGGCATCAGGGAAATACAAATCAAAACCACAATGAGATATCACCTCACACCAGTCAGAATGGCTAAAATGAACAAGTCAGGAAATGACAGATGCTGGCGAGGATGCGGAGAAAGGGGAACCCTCCTCCACTGTTGGTGGGAATGCAAGCTGGTGCAACCACTCTGGAAAACAGCATGGAGGTTCCCTCAAAATGTGGAAAATAGAACTACCCTATAACCCAGCAATTGCACTACTGGGTATTTACCCTAAAGATACAAACATAGTGATCCGAAGGGGCAGGTGTACCTGAATGTTTATAGCAGCAATGTCTACAATAGCCAAACTATGGAAAGAACCTAGATGTCCATCACAGATGAATGGATAAAGAAGAGGTGGTATATATACACAATGGAATACTATGCAGCCATCAAAAGAAATGAAATCTTGCCATTTGCGACAACGTGGATGGAACTAGAGCGTATCATGCTTAGTGAAATAAGTCAATCGGAGAAAGACAACTATTATATGATCTCCCTGATATGAGGACATGGAGATACAACATGGGGGGTTAGGGGGATAGGAGAAGAATAAATGAAACAAGATGGGATTGGGAGGGAGACAAACCATAAATGACTCTTAATCTCACAAAACAAACTGGGGGTTGCTGGGGGGAGGTGGGATTGGGAGAGGGGGAGGGGGCTATGGACATTGGGGAGGTATGTGCTATCGTGAGTGCTGTACCTGTACCCCTGGGGATAAAAATACATTATATGTTTATTAAAAAAAAAAATTTGGAAGGGGAGGTGAACCATAAGAGACTTTGGAGTCTGAAAAAAAACCTGAGGGTTTTGAAGGGTCAGGGGTGGGAGGTTGGGGGAACAGGTGGTGGGTAATGGGGAGGGCACGTTTTGCATGGAGCACTGGGTGTTGTGCAAAAACAATGAATACTGTTACGCTGAAAAAATAAATAAAATGGAAAAAAAATTAAAAAAAATAAAAAAAGAAAAAGAAGTAGAGCATATAGTATAAATAAATGAATAAACTTTGGCTTAAAGTGGCAAACTTTTTCTCTTTACAGTTTACAGGAGGTCCTAGCATTGTAATAATAGACAAAATGTATACAAATTGGGGGAAAAATAAAACCTTTTTAAATTTATAGTTGGTAACATTGTTTATGCAGAACTAACAATGAAACTACAAAAATCTTATAAGAACTAAAATATGTACTTAACCCTGCAGGATGCAAGTTCAACATTTAAAAAATCAATATTATTTATATATGGTGAGAAATTGTCATGATGAAACTGAAATAGAAAAAGAAAATTTGATGTCATTTACGAAAGCATCAAATATTATTTGCAATGGTACCAACATAATGAAATACAGGTAAGTTTAAGAAAATACATGGGGGTGACTGGGTGGCTCCAGTGGGTTAAGCCGCTGCCTTCAGCTCAGGTCATGATCTCAGGGTCCTGGGATCGAGTCCCGCATTGGGCTCTCCGCTAAGCAGCGAGCCTGCTTCCCTCTCTCTCTCTCTCTGCCTGCCTCTCTGTCTACTTGTGATCTCTCTCTGTCAAATAAATAAATAAAATCTTTAATAAAAAAAGAAAAGAAAAGAAAATACATGGAAAGAGCTTAGATGTCCATCAACAGATGAATGGATAAAAATGTGGTATACCTATCATCTATTTATGTATCTATTTAGAGATAGATATATACATATATACATATACACAATGGAATATTATGCAGCCATCAAAAACACAAAATCTTGACATTTGCAACTATATGGATGAAATGAGGATATTATGCTAAGCGAAATAAGTCAATCAGAGAAAGACAATTATCATATGATCTCACTGATATGATGAATCTGAGAAACAAGACAGAGGATCATTGGGGAAGGGAGGTGGGGGAGGGGAAAATGAAACAAGGTAAAACCAGAGAAGGAGACAAACCATAAGAGATTCTTAATCTCAGGAAACAAACTGAGGATTGCTGGAGGGAAAGGGGGTAGGAGGGATGGGAGGGTTGGGTAAGGGACATTGGGGAGGTGTTATGGTGAGTGCTATGAATTGTGTAAGACTGATGTATCGCAGACATATACCCCTGAAACAAATAATACATATGTTAATTTAAAAATTTTTAAAAATTTAAAAAGGAATTGGAAGATACTGTATAGGCAAAAGGGTAGGAGAGTAGAGAAATAATGATTAAAATTTTAATGGAAGAAATATAATGGAAAACTATCAGTGCAGGGTTAATTCTCTCTCTTTTTAAAAATCTTATTTATTTATTTATATATTTATTTATTTATTTATTTATTTATTTGACAGAGAAAGAGCATGGGGGTGAGCAGAGGGAGAGGGAGAAGCAGACTCCCCACTAAGCAGGGAGCCAGATGCAAGTGTTTATCCCAGGACACTGGGATCATGACCTGAGCAAAGGCAGACACTTCACCCACTGAGCCATCCAAGTGCCCCTATGCTCTCTTTTTTATCAGACTTTTGTAACAAAGGAGAAAGTGGGGTGTTTTAAATAAAATAGAACTCAGACCTACTGTAGTGTATCAGTGAGGACCTCAGTGTTCAATAGGCTAATTCTAACATTACAAAGTTTTGATGGAGTTTGCAGAGTTTGCAACAAAGTAGGGTTCATTTTAAGGCAAATTCATGTATAGTCTATTCAACTGGATGTATCTACCCCTTGTAAATTTTTTTATGTTTACATTCTACTTTATTTGTCCTCCCCCTCTGCTGAAATCTTGGATCATTCTTGATTTCACAGACCTTGGTAAATGTCTGAAAAATAGTATGCAAAATGAATGAATGAAAAACTAAAATTCTTCATGTCAGAATCAGGCTACCTAACTGGGAATATAGGAATGAATCTTCCAAATCAGAACGGGCTTATGGTAGAGACACCAGTAAAAATTAACACCTAAATTTCTGAGTTTAATTCTTCCACATTTGTGCACTTATTTTTTTTTAAGATGTTATTTATTTATTTGACAGAGAAAGATCAGAAGTAGTCAGAGAGTCAGGCAGGGGAGCCTGATATGCAGCTTGACACCAGGACCTGGAGATCATGACCTGAGCAGAAGGCAGAGGGTTAATACACTGAGCCAACAAGGCATCCCCATTTTGTGCATCTAAATCCATGTCTGTATCTGAGTTTCACAGAAAATTAGCTTCCTATGGGATATTAAAGAGTGTTTTGTTATGAAGTGATCACAACCAAGTTAATTGGAATATTCAGATTATTAACAATAGTAATGAAAGTTTGCAAGTTTATTTGCAGCACAAATTCTCAAATTTATTTATTTTTTTAAATACTATGGTATATTGTAAATTTTTCAAGTGAGACATATTTTATAGAGCAATGCCTCTCAAAGTTTAATTTGCCTATGAATCAATGAGGAACTTTGTTAAAACATGGATTCTAATTATCCTGTATAAAAATGTATATATTTATACATATTGACAACACTGTGGACTTGGGCATGATTTATTAAGGTAGTAGTTTTCAGGGGCGCCTGGGTGGCTCAGTGGGTTAAAGCCTCTGCCTTCGGATCAGGTCATGATCCCAGGGTCCTGGGATCGAGCCCCGCATCAGGCTCTCTGCTCAGCGGGGAGCCTGCTTCCTCCTCTCTCTCTCTCTCTCTCTGCTACTTGCGATCTCTCTGTCAAATAAATAAATAAAATCTTTTATTAAAAAAAAGGTAGTAGTTTTCATAAACATTGTAATCTTTTTTTTAATAAAGATTTTTTTAAAAGATTTTATTTATTTATTTGACACACAGAGAGAGATCACAAGTAGGCAGAGAGGCAGGCAGAGAGAGGGGGGGAAGCAGGCTCCCCGCTGAGCAGAGAGCCCAATGCGGGGCTCCATCCCAGGACCCTGAGATCATGACCTGAGCTGAGGGCAGAGGCTTAACCCACTGAGCTACCCAGGCACCCAACATTGTAATCTTTTTTTACAAAAGTTCCCTGACTCATGATGATTCAAATTAGGATTTTTTACTTTATGATGGTGCAAAAGTGACACACATTCACTAGAAATCATACTTTTAACTTTGAATTTTGATATTTTCCCAGGCTAGTGATGCAATGTATGATCCTCTCTCCTGATGCTGGGAGTGGCAGCGGGCCTCAACTTGTAACCAGCCATGATATCACCAGGGTAACCAACAATACACTTACAACTCTTCTGCTTTTTATTTTTAGCAGTGTTCAATAAATCACATGCAGTATTTGACAGTTGATTATAAAATAGACTGTGTTAGGTGGTTTTGTCCAACTGGGGGCTAAAGTATGTGTTCCGTACACATTTATGGGGGGCAAGCCTAAGCTATAATGTTTGGTAGGTTAGGTATATTAAATTCATTTTTTACTTATAATATTGACTTAAGATATTTTGACTTAACAATACTTTCAATTTTTGATGGGTTTATTGGGGAGGTAACCCCACTGTAAATCCAGAAGATCTGTATTCCTGAATTCATACCTTGTTTGTTGCCTCTTCTTCTCATCATAGAGATTTAAACCATGTGGCAGAGGCACCAATAAGCTCACCACATCTTAGACACTGGATACAGAGCTAGACCTAATTTCCTAGCCTTTCTTCCAGTTACAAGGGTCTTGGTGATGAGCTCTCATCAGTGGAATGTGAGCTGAAGTGATATATATTTCACTTCTAGATCATGCATCTAAAAGTTCCTCAGATCCTTTATGCTGTCTTGTTCCCACTGGCTGTCTGAATGCAGAAAATCCAGGAAAAGACTCCAAAAATGAAAGAGATGATGGAGCCAGGAGCTAGGAAGATGCAGGACTCTGGAATCACTAGTTAATGGAAACGCCCATGAGATCCAGTGGAATGGGCACACCACATCACCATATTGTTTGATTGTTTTGTCTTAAAACATTGAATTTTGGGCATATTTATTGCAGCTCCCTACACACCTGATCAATAAAAATGATCTGAAGTTAGGCAATATATTTTACTTTGTTCTGGGTGCACAGTAGAACACTTCTATGTGAATTGGCTTTCTATGACAATAATCCAGATTCTTGGTTTTTGTTTGTTTGTTTGTTTGTTTGTTTTTTGTGACACCAGACAGTTAAACTGGCTTCTGTTCTTGATTACGTCTGTTTGATGACTTATTTGAGGAATATTGTCATCAGACTTTTCCATTTCTTTGCCTAACTGTATAGTGGCAACTTAATAGAAAACTAAAATGTTACTCTACCATAAACTAAGTTTCTTCCACAATGTGGGACAGAACAAAGGATTTTTCTTTCTAAATAGTTTTCCAACTTTATATTCACACAGTGAATTATGTTCTATTATATTGTTCACCTAGTTGATTAGACCATCAATACTGCATGTCCAGTCACATTATAAGAGGAAAGAGAAATAAGGAAAAAATACTCTTTCTTACTGATGAATTCATTAACCCTTTTTATAATGTAATTTAATATAGCCTAGTAGGCTTTACAAATAAATTCAACTCAAAAGCGGCCACTTCCATGTAGGGTTACTATCGTTATTAAATCCAAATAAAATGTTACAAAACTCCAGTGTAACTGAAAATGATCCTGAGCTATTGTTCATACTTACATATTTACAAACTACCAAATAGCAAGTATCATTTTAGCCTGCTGGCTTAAATTTAGCTCTAAATTTAAAACATCATCACAAAACGTCTACCCTTGAATTAAAACACTGTAGGATCTGAAAATAAATTTACAAATGTGATCAAGGTAAACAAGAGCCTTTTAAAATTTTTTTGAAAGGCTATGATATTTTCCATATTTTATTTGGACAAATTTTCTTTCTTTTTTTTTTAAGATTCCTTTATTTATTTGACAGAGAGAGAGAGATCACAAGTAGGCAGGGCAGCAGGCAGAGAGAGAGGGAGAAGCAGGCTCCCCAATGAGCAGAGAGCCTGATGTGGGGCTCGATCCCAGGACCCTGAGACCATGACCTGAGCCAAAGGTAGAGGCTTTAACCCACTGAGCCCCAATTTGGACAAATTTTCATTGAGTATGTGCTACTCATAGATCATAGAAAATATTATATGGTTAAGGAAAGTTAATAATTGGGATCAAAGATAATTCTAATATGCTAGATTACTGATATATTCCCATTTTTTTCTCTGATTTTTTTGTTCTCTACTGTTAGGTCTGAAATGGAAGATGATGTATGTGCTAGTAACTCATATACAATAATTTAGAAGATTGAATACTTCCATTTGGATGTATTCACATGTGTATACATACATATAAAACTCACAAGTAATGTAAAAAGTCATTTTTTCAGAACATTAGGAGGCTGATTCAAAGAATTTTTTTCATATGCTCCCTATAATGCACTTTTCATTAAAAATAATATTTATGTATAATGCTTGAAAATTAATTTTCAAAACATTCTAACAAGTAATTTAGAATTTTTCTGAGATATCTTAGATATCTCAGATATTAGATATCTACTAATCTTTCTCTAAATTTTCTCCATAGAAATTAATGAAATAAATGACATTTTAGAAGTTGTAAATAATTATAAGATATAAATTTGAACAATTATTTTAATTGGAAACCAACAGGGCACGTGGGTGGCTCAGTTGATTAGCATCTGCCTTTGGCTTAGGTCATGATCCCAGGGTCCTGGGATTGAGCCTTACAACAGGCTCTGTTCAGTGGGAGCCTGCTTCTCCCTCTCCTTCCACCTGCTGCTCTCCCTGTTTGTGCTCTCTCTATACCAAATAAATAAGTAAAACATTAAAAAAAAAGAGGAAGCCAAACATCAGTTTATTTTCTCCGACTAGAGTTTAGATAATTACTATTTTAGATTTAAAAGTCTTTGATTTATACTGTTTTTTTTTTCCTTAAGATAGTCCTAATAACCTAATTCATTGTTTGTTTGATCTCCTAAACTAAATTACATTTTATGGAGGTTGGTAAAATTTTATGTCTTCAGATCCATTTTATTTCTTTATCATCACAAAGATTCTGTAAGTGTACACCTCTACTGCTTTATAGAAGCAGAACGAGTCAAGGTAAGGGAATTGCCTGGTGACAGATAACTAGGGTGTCTGAAAGTCTACAGCAGACTGGCAAATTTTTTTCCAGCTTTTTAGACTAAAAAATTGTATCATATTATTTTTATAATATTTTTATATTTTTTATATTTTATATTATATTTTTATATATTTTTATATTTTTATAATATTTTTATAAAGCTAAGCATGACAATACACACACACACACACACACAAATTCAGAACACATGTGACCACATGTACTCCTACTTCTCTGGTTCTAGCCCGTAGCTTCTCTTAATAAGATTACTATAGGAGCCTCCTTCCTGAGCATTCTGTTTCAACTGTGTCCACCCTTGTCCTCCTGTAATAATTACCTACGAAGCAGCCATGAGGATCATTTAAAACTGTAAGTGAATATATCTCATTCTTGTGCTCAAAATCTTCCATTTTCTCTCATTTCACTCAAGGTGAAATCAGATTCTGTACAGTGGCCTAGAAAGCCTTGTCCATTCTGTGTGACACCCTTTATCTCTCTAACTTCTTTTCACCAGATCAACTCATTCAGCTTCTCTCACAAGTGTTCAATTGCTATCTATGCAACATACCATCTATCCTCCTGCATCAGAGACATTTTACTGGTTTGCAAGGTTTTGTTTCAGGCTTGACCCTATGTCCCCCACACGTCTGCACTTTGATCATTTCCGTATAGTCTTTGACCAAATATCTCCTTCTTAGCAAGACCCAATCATGCTGAACACCTTAATGAAAATTACAGCTGCACCCAGGTGACCCTCCAGATCACCATTACCTTTCCACTTCTTTTTTTATTGTTTCAATTAACAGGTTTATGGAGATGTAATGAAAAACCATAACATTTTCCACTATAATTTATAATTCAGAATTTTTAGTATATTTATAGATGTGTGCATAACCACAATTTAATTTTATAACATTATCATAACCCAAAAAGAAATCTTAGGTCCACTTCCAGTCATCTCCTATTCCCAAGTCCAGCCCTATACACTATATTAAAAAAATTGGTTTTTAAATTTTGTATCCTTTTGCATGTGGCTGAGAGAGAGTGGGGGTAGGGGCAGTGGGAGAGGGAGAAAGAGAATCTCAAGCAGGCTCCACACCCAGTGCAGAGCCTGACATGGGGCTCGATCTCACCACCCTGAGATCATGACTTGAGTCCAAATCAAGAGTCAGATGCATAGCCAACTGAGCCACCCAGGCATCCTCATACATTTTTTTTTAATCCATTCACCAATTGATGGAATTGGGGTTGTTTCCACTTATTAGCTATCACAAACAATGATGTAATGAACATTAATATATAAGTTTTGTGAGATTAAGAGTCATTTATGGTTTGTCTCCCTCCCAATCCCATCTTGTTTCATTTATTCTTCTCCTATCCCCCTAACCTCCCATGTTGCATCTCCATGTCCTCAACCTGAGGGTTTTGAAGGGCCGGGGGTGGGAAGTTGGGGGAATCAGGTGGTGGGTAATAGGGAGGGCACGTATTGCATGGAGCACTGGGTGTTGTTCAAAAACAATGAATACTGTTACGCTAAAAAAAAAAAAATTAAAAAAAAAAGAAAAAAAATAAGTTTTTGTGTGGACATATACATTCATTTTTCTCATACTCCAACATCATCCATTACCTTCTTACATGGCATAAATGTACTATCTATCATCTTCTATTTATTATCTGTTGACTTTCATCAACTGCTAGAATATAAATTCAAGAATTTCTGTTGCTTCTGCTCAGAGTGCCTAGAATAACTCTCAGTATACGGTAACAACCCAAAATGTTTGTTGAATGAATAAAGCAATGTTCATACCCATGTAGATTGTATATTTCTGTTTCTAGGTAGGACATTCTTAAGCAGCATATTTCTTCATGCTTCCACATTTTCATCAAATATGTATGTGACTTCTTCTGCACTGTAGGAACCATTTTAGGATTGATGAGTATAAAAATGGGCAGGCTAGAACATTATGTTCAAAAAGTTCACAAATTGGATAATGAAGATGCATGTAAGGAAATAATGGCCAGGGGTGCCTGGGTGGCTCAGTGGGTTAAAGCCTCTGCCTTCAGCTCAGGTCACGATCCCGGGTCTTGGGATATACCCCCACATCGGGCTCTCTGTTCAGCGGGGAGCCTGCTACCCCCTCTCTCTGCCTGCCTCTGTGCCTACTTGTGATCTCTGTCTGTCAAATAAATAAAATGTTAAAAAAAAAAAAGGAAAGAAAGAAAGAACGGCCAAGTGATAAAAAGGAACTGCGGTAGGTGGAACAGACCTTCAGAGATGTCCATACACTAATCCCCTGCACTTGTGAATATGGTTTGCTACATGGATAAGGTGAGTTAAAGTTACAGATGGAGTTAAGGTTGTTATCCAGCCGAGGTTAAAATAAGGAGAGTATCCTGAGTTATACAGGTCAATCCATGTAATTACAATGTAAATACAAGGGTCCTTTGTAAGTAAGAGAGGCAGAAGAATCTGAGTGAGAATGGAAGACAGCTGATGGAAACAGAGCATCAGAATGATGTGATCTATAAGGATTCCATTTGCCATTGCTGGCTTGAAGATGGAAGAACAAAGGATTACGGGCCAGCCTCTAGAAGCTGGTAGAGAAAGAACAGGATTCTCCTCTAGAGCCTCCAGAGAGGAATGTAGTCATGCTGGTCCCTTCATTTTAGCCTGGGGTGATCCATTTCAGACTTCTGACCTAGAGAGCTGTCAGATAATACATTTGTACTGCTTGAAGTTACTAAGTTTGTGGTACAGCAGCAATAGGAAACTAATAGAAGAATCATATGTCCTAGCTAGACAGGAGGAGAAGGGGAAGGGCCAAATCCCCATTTTGTTTATCGAACTCTTGCTCTTATGCGTGCTATACCCAGCCCAAAATAAATGTTCAAAGAAGCAGGAGTCATGGTCTCTGCTCTTGAGGAAAAAAGTTTACAAACTAGTCCGATTTTCCCAATGGGAAAACACGACCATATGGCAGAGATGTTAGAAGCACAAAATTGTGCCAAAAGGATAATCAACCATCATTTACATGGCCAGCCATCCCAGAGAACTGGCAAGCAAGGAGGATCCGTGGAGCAGCTGTTGCCATGGCCCCAAATCCTATGATAGTGACTGAAAAAAGAAACAAAACAAATGAGCAAATAGAAACCCTCTGAGATCCTGAACTTGTAAAATTGAGAGGCAGCATGGTGTAATCAAAGGGAGCATGGAGCTACCTTAGACCATCTGGATACTGATCTCAACTCTACTCCACAATAGGCTTGTGACCTTGGGCAAGTTACCCAAGCATCATCTTTTTCCTTATCTCTAAAATGAAGTTGAACCCTTCTAGCTATTCTCTGGGAATTGACTGAGATCACTTTCAAAGTAAGCCAAATATCCTTTCTTTACTAATTTTTTTTTAGAAAGAAGATGTAATCAAGGACAATTTTAGTATCAAAGAAATGTTTATGCGTACAATTTACTTAACAATATTCAAAAAATATTTATTGCCTACCTACTTTATACCAGACTGTTTCGCCAATTTATAAATATATGTATTTATACTACCCATATATACACATCAGCATATCATTTAATTTATCTAGAGAATATGTACATCTATATGAAAAATATATAGAGAGAATATATATGGAGGGAATATATTTAAAAAGTGCCATAAGAGTTTTATAACTAAGCCAATGCATTTTGAAGATTCCAAATACAGAACTGGAGGAATGAAATAAATTTTGACATGGCCACCGTATTGGTTAAGGTTCCCAAGAGAAACAGCACCAATAGGAGACTATGCATATATAGGTATTATGTGTGTGTGTGTGTGTGTGTGTGTGTGTGTGTGTGTGTGTGTGATGTGTGTTGTGTGTATACATTTCATCTCAAATGATTATGGACATTTGATGATTCTCATCATCAAATGAGAAGTCCCAAGATCCATAGTGAGCCAGGTAGACATCCCGGAAAACCAATGATGTAAATCCAGTCTGAGTTCAAAAGCCTGAGAACCAGGAAAGCTAATGATACTAAGTTCGAATCCAAGAGCAGTCAGGCTAAAGATCCAATAAAAACTTGTGTTTTAATTTAAGTCCAAAGGCAGGAAAAGACCAATGTCCCAGCTCAAGACAGGTCAGACAAGAAAATTCTCTCTTATTTGGGAGTCCATTAGTGACCAAAAGCTATTAATTTCATGGAACTATCTAGTGGTCTCAAGAATACATAGGCAAGAACTATTCATGGTACAATAATCCTCTTCCATATTGACCCAAACTCTGGTGGCCAGTTATCCATAATGATGAGAAACATTTGCTTTATCAGGTGGACCAGATGAGGGGACTGAGGAAGAGTGGATAGAGATATAGTACCTAAATAGTCTATATCAAAATCACAAGTAGCTTTATGAGTGGACATTTTTCCAAAGAAGATATACAAATGACCAACAGACACATAAAAAGATGCTCAACATCACTCACCAGCAAGGAAATACAAATCAAAACTACAATGAGATATCTGCTCACACCAGTCAGAATGGCTAAAATTAACAACACAGGAAACAATAGATGTTGGCAAAGAGGCAGAGAAAGGGGAAGCCTCTTACACTGTTGGTGGAAATGTAAACTGGTGCATTCACTCTGGAAAACAGTATGGAGGTTCCTCAAAGAGTTAAAAATAGAACTACCCTATGATCTAGCAACTGTACTATTAGGTATTTACCCAAAGGATACAAAAATAGTGATTTGAAGGGATATATACACCCTAATGCTATAGCAACTTTATCAACAATAGCCAAATTACAGAAAGAGCCCAAATGCCCATAAACAGATGAATGGATAAAGAAGATGTGCCATGTGTATATTTGAGTAATTTATGGAATATTAATAAGCCAACAATAAGAATGAAATGTTGCCATTTGCAATGAAGTGGATGGAGCTAGAGAGTATTAGGGTGAGAGAAGTATGTCAAAGAAAGACAAATACCATATGATTTTACTCATATGTGGAATTTAAGAAACAAAACAGATGAACATGGAGAAAAAAAGAATACATGACAGAGTGTATAATAATGCCATTCTTTAAAGAATAATGATCCTTATGCTTCCAATCAGAATAAAACAGAAGTATGGAGGAGACTTTGAGATATGAATATTTTAAGTACTTGTTATTATTTTACTTAGTTCCTATAAAAAATATGTTCTTTTTTACTTATTGCTCTAGCCAAAGTACACAAACAGCTACAGAGTTACATTTTAAAATTTTTATTCAGAAGACAAGGGAACATACGCTATAATTGAGTGATACTTTAAGCCTTATTAAACTCTATTTAAATTCCATTAAAAGGAAAGCAATAAGGGCTAAACTATTTTTATTCATTCATGTCAACAATGACTGTCATAATTTAAAAAAAAATGATTTTACCAGAAAAGTACTAGAAAATCACACTATGCACATATCCTTGCAGAGATATGGTAAATGCTTATTTATTTTAATGGGTATTCATTTTTTTCCTAAAGAAAATTTTGGTCCTTGTAAAAGTTGTTAAAGTTTTTGATGACCTGCAGTTCTGATTATGCAATATTCTCATTTCTTCTCCTTTAGAAGGACATCATTTACAACTTATAATATTTTTAAAGCTACATGTGGGGATATTTATGTTTAATGTGTCCTTTTTCCCCCAAGTTTTTATTTAAATTCCAGTTAGTTAACATACAGTTTAATACTAGTTTCAGGTGTAGAATTTAGTCATTCATCATGTATATACAACAACCAGTGCTCATCACAAGTGCCCTCCCTAACCCCCATTACCTATTTAACCCAGCCCACCACCCACCCATCCAGTAACCCTATTTGTTCTCTTTAAAGTTTGCCTTTTAAAAAATATATTATTTTATTTAATAATCACAAAAGTCCTACTGATTAAATATATTGCCATATTGTAAAGTAATAGACTTATATGAGTTCAAGGACCTGGTGATGGAAAAAGGAATGCAAACTCAAATCTGCCTTATAAATCTATAGCCTTAAAAATTCACTCTAAATTTTTAAATGGTGTAACTTTTGAAAGTCTTTGTTTCTCATCAGCAGAACTGGAATAATAATGGACTGATAGGTGTGTGTATCTGTATGTATATGTGGGAGTCTAAAAATACACAATTAGATAAAATAGTTTGTGAAACCCCACAGTACAATTTCAGGCACAGACTAGGTACCCACTTCCACTGGCATCTCCTCGGAGAATGTTGGACACACACTACCCATCTGGGTCTTATATATTTTTATCTCCAGAAACACAGCAATATACTCTGCTGTGCTGAAATGAGGAGTACTTGCCATAATGTATACAGAATTCCTGATGATACATAATATGTGTATGCATGTGTATGTATACACATATGTACTATATACATGTATAATCCATGTGACAGACTTTATTAAAATCCTTTATGGTTTTCAGTTTCAAAGCACTATGAAAGTGTTTAGTAGTAGTAAAATTAATTGTTTTATACTGTATTTTTCTAAATAAGCATTAAATATTGAGCTGATAGATACTAAGCTAGCTTCCCTGCTTCTTTAAAAATGGCACTTCCAGGATGTATTTTTTTTTAATGGAAAGAAATGATGATGATGATGATGATGATGGTATCTCCATTCCTTTCTAGGAGTAAAGGGCTGCACCAGTGACTCTAGTACATGTGATTCACAAGTAGTGTCTCCAACTTCGTTCAGGAGAAGTGAGTTGGGGGATATCGGAAGGGGAGACAAACTGTGAGAGACTCTGGACTCTGAGAAACAAAGTTTTGTAGGGGACAGGGGTGGGGGTTGGGTGAACCCAGGGGTGGGTATTAAGGAGGGCACCTATTGCATGGAGCACTGGGTGTGGTGCATAAACAATGAATTTTGTAACACTGAAACAAAATTTTTAAAAAGAAGTGTATTTAAAAAAAGAAAAACAGCATTGTCAGTTGTCAGAATTGTCAGTTGCAGTAAAATGGAGGCATTTTTTTTTAAAGATTTTATTTATTTATTTGACAGAGAGAGATCACAAGTAGATAGAGAGGCAGGCAGAGAGAGAGAGAGAGGGAAGCAGGCTCCCCGCCGAGCAGAGAGCCCGATGCGGGACTCGATCCCAGGACCCTGAGATCATGACCCGAGCCGAAGGCAGCGGCCTAACCCACTGAGCCACCCAGGCGCCCAATGGAGGAATTTTTTGCTTTGGTTTTTAAGTTAGTGGTAGGGATTTTAAAATCTTTATTATCAAAGACAATAACTCCAGAGTTATAAGGATAGGAGAAGGGAGTTGAGGGAAATTGGAAGGGGAGATGAACCATGAGAGACTATGGACTCTGAAAAACAACCTGAGGGTTTTGAAGGGGCGGGGGTGTGGGATGTTGGGGGAACTAGGTGGTGGGTAATAGGGAGGGCATGTATTGCATGGAGCACTGGGTGTGGTGCAAAAACAATGAATACTGTTATGCTGAAAATTTTTTTAAAAATGTGTAATATAGGGGCGCCTGGGTGGCTCAGTGGGTTAAAGCCTCTGCCTTCGGCTCAGGTCATGATCCCAGGGTCCTGGGATCAAGCCCCACATCGGGCTCTCTACTCAGCAGGTAGCCTGCTTTCCTCTCTCTCTGCCTGCCTCTCTGCCTGCTTGTGATCTCTCTCTGTCAAATAAACATTTAAAAAAATGTGTAATATAAAAAAAAAGAATATTATCAACCTGATTCCAATCCAGACACCACTCAATATTGAATCTTTTAAAAAATAAGGTATTTTGGTTTTTTCTGATGAATATTGGGTACTATGTTGACACAGACAAATCAGGCTTACCTAATAACAAGTGGGAGCTCAAATATTGGAGTCAATGATTAGATTTTTAAAAAGAGTATCAAGTGGTAAGTGCTACAAATAAACATAAACGATGGATATTCATTAAAGTAAAATAATCAATTGGTTTAGATTAGGGATTTTGGATCTTCAGAAAAGACATTAATAAGGTCAAAGAATTTTTCGAGATATACAAGAGATAAACATGAGAATAATTCCTATCTAAAGAGTATGTTTGCATTGTCTTAGCATAAATTGCTAAGGAAAAACATTACAGAACTGCTTTATGCTTTAAGTAGAAGAACCTCTTAGATATTAAGCAAAGCTTTGGCTCTTAACTTATGAAAGAATTATTAAAGCACCAAACTAAAAGAACTCCAAGAGTCTATTAGAATCCAGGCAAATTGGCACTTAAAGATTTCTGCTGTCATTCTCCAATAGTGACAATTTAAAAATCGATCGCTGCTTATTTGTTCTTCTTAACATTTCATATACACTGAACTTACAAATTCATTGCCAAATATTTCTCTTTAAGCTAACTTCCTTTTCCTAAGCATATATGAAAGTATGCCACCCATAAAAATAACACAAAAGTTAACTGTAAACACTCATAAATTATCAAAACATGGACACTTGTGAAACCTCAAAAGAGGGTAATAAATAAAACATGGCTAGCATCCCAGATGCACCTGATGTCCTGGCCTTACATCATTCACTACCTCTCCTTCTTCCTATAGGTACTTAATGTCCTACATGTTAACACTGCAGATTAACTTACCAGTTTTAAATGAAGGATTACATAGGGAAGGATTCATAGAAGTATTCTTAGATAGATAGATAAATGATAGATTTTACATCATGTGTTTTTATTTATGTATGCCATTTATATTTATGTTTACATTTTTCCTTATTTACCCTATAGAAACACTACCTTGTTGTACAATTCTTCCACAATTAACTTTTCTGTTATCTTTTTCTCTCAAGCACACACAAAAAGTCTATTTTTGGGGGTATGCTAGGTTCAAATATAGTAGATGATTTCAAAATGTCCTACAAAGTATTGGTAGTAATTTTTTGAGTATTTTCACTAGCCTATACGTGGGCAAATAATCAGCTGTAGAATATTTAGGTACTCCTTTTAACTTTAAACTAGTTTAAGTAGTATGACATAAAGTAGCAAAGTGAAAAAATTAGTGTAGTAATATTGATAAATAACTGTGTTTACTCCATAAACGTTATGTATACACACTTTTCATTGAGTACAACTAAGTCTCAGGGTCATGGTCTGATGTTTCAAATCAATGGAGGCATTCTAGGGTTATCTGACAACTGTGGATCTTTTTCAATTGGTATAATCTTTGTTCAGATGCAACACTTCCGGGTGCGTATTTTTACTTTTGAATTACATTAGCTACATAGTGACTGTGTGTTGGAATCTACTTCTAGTTTCTGTTTGTTTGCTTCTTTTGTTTGTTCTCTGCTGATGTTCAAAGTATTTTTCACAGACTTAGGTGCTATTCTGCCACCTGAAATTACTTCTATTTTGGGCATGTAAATCACTAAACACCCTCTTGTCTAAGATTTTCTATCCAACTACTTTAAGGTTTGACTTCTATAGGAAGTACAAGCTGAAATGACTTTCCTTTGGCTATTATTCCCCTATAAACTGACTGCAAACTGATATCAATTACCTATCCCTATACACAGCAAGATCCAGGATGATCTGGTCATGTCTTTCATCATCTTTCACAAAGAAGTCAAGTTTGGGTTCATTTATTCCCAGGGCTTTTCCATCTTGTCTGTTCAAAGTTTGGGGAGTTTCTTTTCTTCTTTGCAGCACTTAATTTTCTTGGTTTTTCCATTATTTTTTCCATCTGTCTAAGAGTTTTCAATGTAGACTCAGGAGTAAACTTAGAGAGGTTATACCAGATTGGTAGGTCTTCTTTGCTTTCATCTGACTTCTGATGATTGAGTTCTGTTTCTTGTATTTCTAGCATCTGGTGGTCTTTGTTCTCTAAAGATGATAGAATAGTAGTGATATCTGTGTACCAATGTCTGGCAAAGCCTAGGTAATTTTTCTTGTCTGTTTTTATGCTATTTTTGAAGTTTCCTCTGAGCCACATGTTTCTGTCTTTGGCACATTTGAGACAATATGTTTTTTCTGCCTAATTACTGACTAATTCTGCAATTCTTGAATCCCTTCTGAACTCGCTTTCTTTATCAGCCCACACTTTAACTGTTGAAGAATTGGCACCACCAACTGCCTGTTTCATTCAAATTCAGCACTCAGGTTACCCATGCAAAAGAGCTCCTTCAGATAGAGGCTGTGCTGTGGTCTTTACTGTTGTTCAGCTCTCCAGGGAAATTTACAGTCAAGTTAAATTTTGTCAAACCTTCAGATCCTTCCACATTTTCCATTTTTTCAGGGCTGTTAAAAGCTAAATTGAAATAACCATGTTTCTTGAATTTGCTAACATTTAAAATTTTCCCAATGGTATTATTTTGAAGGTATTATTTGGGGGGGGCAGATTTTGTATTTATACAAAGATTTCACTGATTATATGACATGTTTTATTATTAAGTCTATTTAGAAGTGCATTTAAATTTGGATATTTAGCGAAGTTGGGGATCAAGGCCCACACTAAAACCAGTCACCAGTCTGTCACTCTTGTATTAACACCACCTTGTTTACGTTCCTGGATGAGGACTTTGGTGTCATAATAGGGAGGGGGCTCGTGGGGACAGGAGGTTGTGGCAGCCCAAGCTATGCATGGACTTGGCCACCTCAGTCTCTTTGTTCACCATTACCTTGAGCCAATGTAACTTTGATCCAATCTATCCTGGATGCATCTGATGACCACAAGCTGGATTTGGAAGCTCAGCCAAGACCAGGTGTTGCCTCCAGTGAATTATCCTTGGCTCATTCACCAGAACCCTGAACTTAACAATGCAATATTGCCAAGAAATGTGTGTTTAGGTATTTAATTCCCATAACATGTGACAGTTCATATGGTTCATTAACTATCTACTGCATTATCTTCCATATTGAGTTAGTAATTTTCCCTCCACTTTTTCTCCCTAACCATAGGCATGCATAGTTGTGAAGCTCTGGGCCTCAGCAACATTATAAGGTGTATATGGAGGAACTGATATGAAGTATTTGCACTATGAGAACAGTGATTTTCTACCAAAGCTGACTGACTCTCTCCTTCCATCTATACCTTTTGTCAATGTCTGGAGATGTGTTGGGTGTCCCCACAAGGTGGGTGTTGTGCTACTGGCATCAAGCTGGTGGAGACGTGGGTGTTCCTAAACAACCTGCGAGCCTCAGGCCATCTACTCAAAAATGCTTCTCAACCTCAAATGTCAATAAAACCTTGATCAGGAAACCCAGTGCTAGAGAAATTGCTGAAAGCCCTGTGGAAAAAGACAGGTAATGTGCTAGGTAGCCTCCCACTATGTGGACAGCGAGTAGAGTCCCAGTATAGACAGGTACCAGCAAGAGTGTGGGCATCTGTATCATTTGGTGCACAGAGCTCATCTTGTTTTTGTTCACAGAGGGCCTTGGTTTCTCCATTCGTCATCCACATCCTCTTTGTCCTTCAAAATCTAACTCAGTCTTCACCTCCTCCCAAAGGAAGGTAGATAATTTTTAAATGGCCATTATGATCCCTATTTCTTGATGATGCAAGGAGAGTTCCTCAACAGGGGAGAGGGGAATTACACAGTAACTATGTTTGGCATTCTGGTTTTCTGTCTAATAAGATCTGTGATCCAGTCTATGGCACCTTTCTTGTTTGTGGGCTTGGTAATCTTGACTGAGACCTCAAAGACATATTGGTAATAATTTATACTTTAACCTTTAATATCAAAGAGTTTGGTTTGTGCTATATCCTTGCCAGCACTTTGATGAGTCCTTTTTTTGGTTTGTTTTAATTTAGCATTCTGGTGGGTGTGCAGTGGTATATCACCGCAATTTAAATTTATACTTTCGGGGCGCCTGGGTGGCTTAGTGGGTTAAAGCCTCTGCCTTCGGCTCAGGTCATGATCCCGCTGTCCTGGGATCAAGCCCCGCATCGGGCTCTCTGCTCAGTGGAGAGCCTGTTTCCTCCTCTCTCTCTCTGTCTCTCTGCCTGCCTGTCTGCCTACTTGTGATCTCTGTCAAATAAATAAATCTTTAAAAAAAAATAAATAAAATAAATAAATTTATACTTTCTTCGAACTGTACTACTTCAATGATGACTGATATTGATCCCCTTCCCTATAATTATTGGAAATCTGAATGTCTTTTTTTTGTCTAGTATCTATTCAAGTCTCTTATCCATTGTTCTGTTACCTTGCCCACCCCACCCCCACCGGCTTATAGGGATTCTTTACCAAGTCAGGGTATGAGTTCATCGGCAACTACATGTGTAGCAAATGATTTTTCCTACTTTGTTGATTTAAGTATTGTCTTGTGAAAATTTTTAAGCGCTTAGGTGAAAATTTGCAAAAAGAGAATAATGAACTTATGTCTATCATTATCCCAAGAATTATTGCTCCATGGACAATCCAGTTTCATCTGTACCTCATCCACTTTCACACACAATTAGATCATTTTGTAGTAGAAATTCCAAGATATATATTTATATATATATATTTTTTTAACTTGTAAAAAAGTATCAGCTTCCATTTCTAAAAGATTAGAACTAATTTCCAAAATGTAACTAAAAGATCCTTCTTAGATAAAAGGTCTCTAGTGGACAAGATTACTTTATACAGTCTTATTTGTTACTCTTTCCCACTATGAACAGGGCCTTCTTTCTCTTGTTAAATTATTTCCATTCTTTAGGAGTTAAAATTTTTCCTATAAAATTCTTTAAAAATCTTACTTATTTTCCTTTTATATTTGAATTTAAAATCAATCTGGGCTTGAAATTAGGTGCTTAGGGTTGGTTCTAATATGATTTGACTGTTGTCCTTAACAGAAGAAAAAATATGGGCACAAACAGAGAGAGGGATGTGCATACATAGAAGAAAGACCATGTGAATATAAGCGAGAAGGTGGGCAAGTCAAGGACAGAAGCCTTAGGAGACACCAAACCTGTTAAAACTTGGATCTTGGACTCCCAGCCTTCAGAACTATGAGAAATTAAATTTCTGTTGTTTCAGACATCCTGTCTCTGGTACTTTGTTATGGCAGCCCTAGCAAATTAATAAAAGAAATTCAAGAAACTACAACACAGTGATCTCTGGTCGTGTGGAAACACTTGTGTGATTTTCAAGAGGACATCCTGATGTTTCCATCAAAATATAACATCTGATAAATATGAAATGCATAATTCTGCAAATAACCGTATTTGCTTCTCTTCTACTTTTCTCTTATTCTGTGAGCACCTCTTTTTAGTATAACCTAAATTTGAATCTGTTGGCGGAAGAGTCTGGGTAATATAGTTTCTAGCACCTATGATTCTGATGAGTACAAAAAAGGGAAGTTCAACAAACAAAAGAAAATTATTATGGAGAGCAAAATAAGCAAAGGTGCCCTCTCCTGCAATCATCTGTACTGGGTCTAACTGTAATTAACTCTTGAACAATACAAGAACCATATTGTGCTTTCATCAAACCTTATGTAACTGTCTCTTGTACTTAGATGTACTCACTTTCTCTCTGCAAAAAGAAGCATAAACCTGATTAGTCACTATATTCATTTTTGATACTAATTTGTTTTAATTCACTTATAATTCCCTTCAGATATATTCAAATTAAATAAATATTTCCAAATTCTATTTTCAGTTAGGTAGTATTAGGTAGCAGACCAGTGCATCCTCATGGAACATAGGACAAATTACACCAGTGATCTACTTGAGAGCAGTGGGAAGCTTCAGAGATCACCAAAGGGTTTAAGACATGGAATGGAAAGAATCTCAGAAACTCAGAATCTGAGAGAGGGGAGCAGTTTTCAACAACTTCTATCCTTAGGACACTTGTTGGTTCTAGGCTTGGACAAAATTCTGAGAACTGTATGCAAAACCTGAGAAAATTCCCAGGGAATTATAAGGACAGAGATACCTGGAGAAGTTTTTGTTTGGTTGGTTGGTTTTTGGTTTTGTTTTTGTTTTTAATAAATCTGGAGTAGTTTCAATAACATAACAGGTTTCCAGTTTAGGATACTTATTAAATGTAAATGAAATTTACTGATTTGGAATTTAGGATCGATTAGAAAGAAGAACCCTGATGAATACATCAGACTTAGTTGGAAACCCTAGAATGCCAGAGCAACACAGAGGCAAACTGAGTGAACTGAGCCTAACCAGAGCTACACCCTAATGTGACTTAGCATAGCTCCTTCTTGAACTGTCCACTACTACAGTTTGCTCGTGGCCAATAAGATGAACTCTTTTTAGAGGAGTTAAATCATCTGGAGTGACTATCCTTTCCACACTCAATATCTGGAATTCCTTTAAAAATTATTACATAGAAACAAAACAAAACAAAAAGCATCCTGATCAAAAATGAAAATGAAAAAAAAAAATCAAAACAGAAAGGAAAATAGAACGTCCCTACAAATGGTCCAGATACTGAAAAAACTAACAAGGACTTTAGGCATTTATGATTATTATGTTCAAGAAATAGAGAAAAACAAGGAGAAAAGTGATGATAATTGAAGAATCCTACAAGAGGACTGGAATTTATAAAATTTTAAAAAAAGGAATGCAAGAAATTGAGAAGTTATCTGATGGGTTAACACAGCAAAATTTATTAGAGGCTGCCACTGAGTCCGGTTTATAGTCAACCCACAGATAAATTACTAAAGCTATTAATGGCTGCTCAAGCTAACACAGTGAATCCAGAATATCTGATAAGTGTACCCATATTGATTAATTTGGTCCAATTCAATGTGATCTCTCTTATCATTAATATACACCCTTAAAATTTATTCAGTCAATCCCTAAATACATTCTCCAGGTTTCTCTCTCTCCCCTTCTCTGTATATGTGTGTGTGTGTGTATACACATATACACATATATGTGTATACATATGTGTATACATATATACATATATGTGTATACACACACACATGTGTGATACGCACACACAATCTTTCAATTCTTTTAGTGTGCCTTCTGTATTCACCTAATCCAGAATTTCTTCTTATCTGCATGAGGGATTCTGATTGCTGTTATTGACCCTAGTTATGTGTCTGGATTTGGTTGTGGATCTTATAAAGAAGAGTATTCTCTTGAAAATTTCTGCCTCTGACAAAAACATGATAGTCTCTAAACTCAAAGATATAATGAAAGGCTGCCCAGCTAGTAAGGATGTCTCAAAGTATTTGTGAGTTCATGAATTTTCATTCATCTTCATTCACTGAAATATCCCCACTACAATGTACTGAATTCTGTTGAATTCTGTTGAATGACTGTTACATATCATTCTTAATGAAGTTATGATTTTAACTTGTGTTTTAATTTAAGCAACAGAACTATTTGCTTATGGCTTAAAGATAACTGACACTTTCTATAAGATAAGCAGTTATTTTAGAGGAATTTGCTGATTCTCTAATGGGGATGGGGAGCCAAAATTTTTAAGCTCTAAAATTATTTTATACCTGCAATATCTTTAGAGAAGTCAGAGGTAGCCATTTAGTCGGCTGTCATTTGGTCTCATTTCTATCCTAAAATTCTGTTATGTGAGCACCTTGGTCTCCCAAACTTCATCTTCAATAGGTATGCCAATGCCATTCTAAATAACTGTGTGTCATTACTTTGTATCCGGTGTAGAGTAGTGACTATTAGTATCACATGTTCTTAATATAAAACTAATCTCAGATCCCCATTATTAAGAATATATCTTCTAAATCCATTTATAGTAGCAAATATAATATCAGTCTTTACTCAATCAGGAAAACATAAACAACTATATGCTTTAATGGAGTGAATGGAGTGAATTAAAGACTTTAAAAAACCTTTGGAAAATGTGACTGAGCAAAGTTTACTAGGGCTATTACTAGAGCTTATGAAATTAGTAAGTACAGAAAATTCAGGATATTACCTTTTTTAACATTTAAGGTCATTATTATGAATGTTCAAAATAAATCAAGAAAGGATAAATTAAAAATGGACGAAATAAGGAAAGAATACTAAGCTTCGGCAGAAGGTGAACTAGTGGTAGTCAAAAGCGCTTACCAAAATAATTATTCAAACAATGAGCTAAAAATGAAAAACCTTATATAGTTACTGACAGAACAATGTGATAGTTTGACTTCTTCTTTGCCGATTTGGATGCCTTTAATTTCCTTTTGTTGTCTGATTGCTGAGGCTAGGACTTCTAGTACTATGGTGAATAGCAGTGGTGATAATGGACATCCCTGCCGTGTTCCTGACCTTAGCAGAAAAGCTTTCAGTTTTTCTCCATTGAGAATGATATTTGCGGTGGGTTTTTCATAGATGGCTTTGATAATATTGAGGTATGTGCCCTCTATCCCTACATTTTGAAGAGTTTTGAACAGGAAGGGATGCTGTACTTTCTGACAGAACAATGTGATTAAACATCACCAAAGGACATAAGTTCCTTTAACATAGGACACAAGAATTTTAACTATTTCTAACAGTTGTGTACGTCAAGAAACACAATGATAATTTCAGTCAGAGAGGTATACTTTATTGGCCATCAGATGTCAACAAAGACACTCAGCTGAATTAATTAATCATCACCTGATTTAATTGAGAATCCCATTTTAATGCTTTATAGCAGGTATCTATGATGTCAAATAAAAGTACCCAAAGAGAATATGAAGGAAAAATATGTACCATAAGATAAACAGGGATCATAATAATAAAGAGAAACACTTTATAATGATAAATGGGTCAATTTACAAAGAATATTTAACAATTTTAAATGTGTATGCATCTAGTAACAAAGTTTCAAAATGTATGAAGCAAAACTGAGAAAACTATAAGGAGAAAGAGAACCACAGTTGGCAATTTTAATACTTGCTTCCATTGACTGATAGAGTGACTAGCAAGTCTACAGACCATTTGTAAGAATATACAATACTTGAAAAATTCTACCAAGTAACTTGAGGCATCTAATACTTAAAAATGGCATAATAACTTCTCTTTTCAAGTGCATATGAACATTCAACAGGGTAGATAATATTGTGAGCCATAAGACAAGTTTCAAAATATTGAAGTGCTTAAAATAACACAAAGCATATACTACAACTTTGATAACAAAACTACACAGAAAGTATAAAAGAAAGCTGAAGACCAATATTTCTCAAGAAAATAGACACAAAATTCTTTTGTAAAAGTCTAATTATCTATATATAAAATAAATGTCTCATGACTAATAGTGGTGTATTTCTGAGATGCAAAATTGACTTTAAATCCATATATCAATCTGTGTAGTTTATTATATCAAACATATAAAAGAGAACAGAATTTTCAAAAGATGAGAAAATATTTTTGACAAAATGATTGATGACTCAGTATTAAGATGTCTATGATTCCTAAATTGATCATAGACATAATGTAACTCTCATTAGCACTTGTTACATAATACACACACACATATACACATGCATACACACACATTGCAAAAACTTTGTACTAGCAGAACAGGGAGTATACATGAAATCTCTGTACTTTCCTCTCAATTTTGTTGTAAACCTCCACCTGTTCTTAAAAAAAAAAAAATTGTCTTAAAAAACCCCTCTGTAATAGCCAAAACAAATGTGCAAAGAAAACAGATGCAAATAACTTACAACTACTGTATTTCAAGATTTACTAGAGAGCTAAAGTAATAAAGTAAGTATGAGCTGTTGTGTTTTTTTTTTAAATATAGTGTGATAATTGCCTAGAGATGGATATATAGGTCAGTGGAATAGATTTTGAGGTATCTAGAGATCAACTCACAGTTATATACTAAATTGATTTCTGGCAAACATTTCAAGGAATTCAATGGGGAGAGGATAGGTTTTTATTTGTTGTTGTTGTTATTGTTTGTGAATAAACAGTGTTATAGAAAGAATAGTGGAGAAGGTGTTATTTGAGGTAAAGGTTGATATATTGAATAATAGAAAAGAATGGAGAGTCTAGAAAGAGAGTTCTACACATAGATGACCCGTAAACAATGGTGCCAAGGTAACTCAGACCAAATTATATTATATTATATTATATTATATTATATTATATTATATTAGTATGGTACAGTATATCCAGAAATTAACATAAAGGAATTGTGAACCTAAATGTCAAAAAGTACAGTGATATGATTTTTGCAAAAAAAATATGAAAAGAATTCTATAAATTTGACATAGGCAAAGACCACTTAAGGAGTATAACACAACAAACATAAAAATAATGAAAATAATAATAATTTGGACTTCATCAAAATATAACTCTGGTCTTTATAGTATGTGATGAATAAAGTATCATTAATAAAATTTTATTAATAAAATTAAAAGGCAAACCACAAAAAAATACATACACATATTTGAGATACATGACAAAGACACATCCATAATATGTAAGTAAAGATCTCTTAACTTAATAATAAGAAGAAAATAATAAAGGATTATAGGATTTTAAAATAAAAGAATATCAAAAAGTTCTTGAGAAGATGCTAAACATCACTAATCATCAGGGAGATGGTGATTAAAAATCCAAAAAGATAAGACTACTTACATAAAAGAAAAAATAAACATTTTTTTTTTAATTTGTAAATATTAAATTTCAGCAAGAACATTGGACAACTAGAACTTTTATTCATTGTTAGTGGGAGTGTACAACTTGTACAGTCATTTTGTTTCAAATTTACCAGTTTCCTTTGTTAATTATACCTTTATCAGAAACCCAACAATTTCACTCCCAGGTATACTCAAAGAGAAAAGAAAAAAATAATAGGTGCATAAAAAGACTTGTTCATGAATGTTCATGTCAGCTTTATTCTTAGTAGATTTAAACTGAAGGTACTCAACATCTACCAAAAAGTAAATGGGTAAGCAAATCAACAGGTACATTCATACAATGTATACTATCCAGCAACAAAAGAGATAAGCCACTAATTACACAAAAGGAGTTGCTGAATGAAAGAAATGAGACATAAAATATATGTGTTGTAGGATTCTATTTCTATGGGAATCAGCATAAGGCAAAATTAATCTTTGTCAATAGAAATCAGAATGCAGGTTTCCTATGTGATGGGGATTTATCAGAGGATTATTCTTAGGTAATGAGCATATTCTATTCTAAAATGGGATGATCGTTATACCTGGGGAATAATTATCAAAAACTTAACAAACATATACTAAAAATGAATGAGTTTTATTTTACATAAATCATCTCTCAGTTGATATAAACAGCAAGAAGAAACTGGCTTATGTAAGTTATGATATATTAAACACAAGACCTATTATAGAAGAGTATTGAATTCTGGGAATTATACAAAACTAAAAGCTCAGTACTAGTATTAGCACAACTAGTATTCAGCCATTTGATTTTAAAAGAGATCAAAATACACGATCACTAAAAACAATGCATATATACTTCAAATATCTTGTTACTTAAAATACATAAAGAGTCTTTCATTGGACAGTATTTTTTATTGTTGGGACAAGACCTTTCTGCTGTATATGGTACTTCTGACTGAAGTTTGACTTCACTTCCTTGCATGGTAAAAATTTGTAACGTATCATAAGATTATTAATTTCACTTTTTTCAAAAAGTAGTAAGAATTTAAGGATGTTCAAAACTATGCACAGAATCCTTCCAAATTTTTATAATACTTCCTTTAGTATATTATGTTTACTTTACCTACATCTAATTTGTAAGCTTTTCTTGAGGGTTTTGAAGGGTCAGGGGTGGGAGGTTGGGGGAACAGGTGGTGGGTAATGGGGAGGGCACGTTTTGCATGGAGCACTGGGTGTTGCGCAAAAAGAATGAATACTGTTACGCTGAAAAAATAAATAAAATGAGAAAAAAAAAAAAAAAAAAAAAAAAAAAAACTTGGGCGCCTGTGCTCGCTTCGGCAGCACATATACTAAAAAACTTGGGCACCTGGGTTGGGCGCCCCAGTGGGTTAAAGTGGGCACCTGGGTTGGGGCTCAGTGGGTTAAAGACTCTGCCTTCAGCTCATGTCATGATCTCGGGGTCCTGGGATCAAGCCCTGCATCAGGCTCTCTGCTCAGGAGGGAGCCTGCTTCCTCCTCTCTCTCTGCCTGCCTCTCTGCCTACTTGTGATCTCTGTCTGTCAAATAAATAAATAAAATCTTAAAAAAATTAAAAAAATTAAAAAGCTCTTTACTTTTAACTTGGTTTTCATAGAAACAACAGAAATTAAGACTCTTGACACATAAAATTCAACATGAGTAATGTTTTACTACTTATCTAATTATAATGAAAGGTACAATATACATTAACTTGTTTATAAATTAATGGAGTCCTTTTTTGGAGGAAACAAAAGAACATACATGTACTAGAATTCTGGTTTTCATAAATTTTGGTCTCAATTGATCAAATTTATTAAATTTTAAATTAAATTAATTTAAATTGACTAAAGATCCCAAAGACCTTGTTTTTTTGTGGTTTTTATCTACCAATATTATCTGTATTAAAATAAAAATGGAGAATTTTTAAAATACTAATTGATTTAACTAAAATAATAAACCCATTCATGATTAGCACAAATAATGTATATTATGAAAAATACCTGCATTTTTAAAACAAAAATAATTAGTGAAAAGAGAGGCATTCTTTTATTTATTTTTTCTTTTTCTTTTTTACAAATCTCTTCAAGGACTTAACAGAGGATAGCTAGATTTTCATATTTGCCTATGCATGTAATGTGTTGTGTTGTGGTACTTTGGTTGAGGTAAAAAAAAAAACCAAAAATCCAGCTTTACCTGAAGATATATGGTTGGAAAGTACTTGAAAACCCATTACTATGGTTTTGGATGTCATCTTTTATAACATAAGAAAACACACCAATGGATAGTTTCTTAAGGTCCATTTCAAATTGGAATCTCAGTTCACATCCATGAAATCTTCTTACTATATTACATTACAGTCTATTTAAAAGATCTCTTACTCTTGAATGGATTTGTAGCAACACGAATTCATCAACTGAAAAACACTGTTCGTTAAGTTATGGAGAACTTTCAAATGTTGATCCAATTTGGGGCACCTGGGTGGCTCAACGGGTTAAGCCTCTGCCTTCAGTCGGGTCATGATCTCCGGGTCCGGGGATCGAGCCCCACATCGGGCTCTCTGCTCAGTGGGGAGCCTGCTTCCCCCTTTCTCTCTGCCTGCTTCTCTGCCTACTTGTGATCTCTCTTTCTCTGTGTCAAATAAATAAAATCTTTAAAAAAATGTTGATCCAATTCATTATATCAAAAACTGCATTTGTTTAAAAGCCCACAGATATTGTCAGACACATATTTAACGGAGTTGTCAATCTCACATGGGAGATATAGGTCTTCCAAAATTCTAATTCTCACTTGAAATGATCAAATTCTATCATTAGTAAAAAATTGTCTACTTTCCCTTACAGTGATAAGCTTACATTTTCTCTTTGGGGGGAAAAGTCCACAAGTGCTGTCTTAATATGATATTTCATCAGACGGGCATTCTTTCAAGTAAAAATAGTATTGCTTGGAAAAAAAGTAGCTAATTGAGCACCAGTCAACCAATTATATAAGCTCTTTTCCTAGAGATAACAATTTACTCTCATTTGTAGGATGAGTGTTTCCCATTTTGTAATACAGATTGTGAAGTAAAAGTAAACTAAGGGATGGAAATTTAATAAAGTTACTATTATGCCCTATTTCATCAAGGACATTCTTGTGTGCAACTGGCATTGTTTTTATTGTCAGTGTGTGACGGTGAAGGACGACACAATGATTCCTTAGTGCAGGATGCTGTCACTGCCTTGATTCTTTCTATGGCACTAAGAATTTTACTACATTTGCTTTTGTAGCAGCAGTATAAATGCCAACACAGTGAAAAAAGGTCATTAATGTCTTAGTTATGAAAATAGTTTGACTTCACAGAAGCCCCGCAGCAAGTTAAGGATGTCCAAAGCTTTCTAGACCACAGTCTGAGAATCACTGTTCTAAAGGGTAATTAACAAGTAACTTGCCGTAGGCTCTTAGTTTTCAACTAGACTTAGGTTAAGAGAGTCTCTCCTACTTATATGGTAATATAGAAAAGTATCTTTTCTTAAGTGTGATTATTTACAAATTCATTCTTAATTCTCTGTAGCATTTGTATAACGGTTTAAAGGGTAAGTATTTTTAATGTCACTTCACAGATTAAGAAACTGATACTGTAAGTGATGGAGATAATAGACTTCAGTTCATATGACTAGAAGCTTTTTTAAATGTTTTAGTCTCACATGGGAATTCAAATTCAGGGAATATATTGTTTTAGGTCTATTTTCACTAAGAAATATAAAATTTACATTTATCAACTCATTATCTTTTCCTGATCAACACTGGTGTGGGTAAAATATATGAGACCTCAGTTCAAACACACTAACTCCATTTAACTGAGGGAGGCCATAGTTAATCCTAGTCAAGGAAGTGGCTAAAGAGAGCCAACTCAAATTCTGTCTTTGAAAGGGCATTGTCTCCTGAAAATCTATAAAGACCAGAGAAGAAAGCTTTAAAACATATTTTTCTTTACTATTAAACTTAAGGTAACCAATTCTGTTAGTTTCTTTAATGTACTTTTCTCCAATACAATGCATCACTTCATTAATCTCATTGTTTAGTATTCTAAACCAATATTCTATTATTAGGTTTGTTTGTTTGCTCTGGTGCCTGATTTGGGTAGAAAATTAGTTTTTGAACAAATTCAATACATCTGGAAAAAAATTAAATGTCATGAATCACCACTGGGTTATTCTTGCAGAACTTTTTTTTTTTTCCCTGCAGACGAACTTTTTAAGTGTCAATGTCTAGAACATAGGGGGTTGAATCACAACCTCTTCAAGGGTAAAGTGATATAGTTCATAGAAATATAAGAGCTTTTTCATTAGTTAGAATTTTGGCCTTTTGTTTTATCCTGTGTTATATTCTGAAATGCCAACACATGATAGGAAACTAAAAGTGAAGAAACTTTTGCATTATGCTCTTGATGCCTGAACTATTGCCCCCCAAAGTCAGTCACATGAGCTATAGAACTTTCTGTAAATAAAACAGCCAACCTGCTTGTCTGAACACCTCATTGCATAATTGTTGTCTTGGCAGTCACTGAAACAGCCCACACACTTTATACGTAGAATCTTCCTTGAATTAAAGTGTAATCAGAATGCTGGCATTCATTTAGAACAACATTAAGTTGTTCTAAAATTCAGAATCTTCTCACAACTTTATGGAAACAAATTGTTCTTTAATGTACTGAGAGAGGGATGTTTTCAATTATATAAAGAACATTAGGCTGCATAAAAGCCCTTTCTGTTGACTAGTCATAGTTATCTTAAAGGGCCAGTCCCAACATCCTTCAAGTTCTGACTAGGTCTTCCTTTTCTTCCCATTGCCTTTTACCTAACAGGTTTTGTTGTGTGTTGTTGTTAATAGAAAGAATGTTCCCTCACTTTTCTCTATGCATCTTTCCATAGGAACAATACAACTGTCTCCTTCTCTGAAGCATTGGAAGTCATATCTGGAAGGCAGCTTGGATAAAGCCTTATGGTCTCACCATTACCAATGTAAAATTTTGAAGCAAGAGAGGCAAAGTCAGAAAGCAACAGTGCTAATGACACCAGAGAAGCAGTAACTGAATGATCATGTACTGTGTGCTTTGCTAATGTGCGGTAACCATTGGGATACATTAGAGTATAAAAAGGTGCCATTGACAAAAGCTAGACTACTGTCTATTTCAGTGGTTTTTATCTATGATAACAACCTCATCAAAATTCAATGTCAATTCTTAACATTTTACTAGGAAATTAAATTGAAGACCAGGTCATTTGTTTCAATAAATCTGAAACTGTAACACTGCCATCAATTTCTTTCCATTCCTCTTTGATTCATTCTGCTTTGTTATTTTTTTTCTGCTTTGTTATTTTGAAGTTACAATCCTTTATTCCTTTTTTAAATTGTTTCATTCACTTTCCATTATTTTTCAAATGTATCAGACACTAAGCCTGTGGATATAAGAACTAATAAGATCAGACACCTGCCTTCAATGAGCTTTAACCTAATCAGGTAATCCATTGACAGTAGAAGGGCTATATGAAAATGCAATTGTGCCAGATAGCATCTTTTTGATGATTTTTTGTCGGCTGCAATCCTTAGTACATCATGTCTATAAATTTACCTAATTAGCTTGTGTGGGATAAAGAAATGAAATTACTAAAACAGCAGGGTCAATATATCCACCATGGCAGATTTGGCCCCCTGAAAGTACTCTCAGTTAAAAAAAAAAAAAAAAAAAAGACTTCTGAAATGCTTCCTTTTAAATCAGTCACTCAACCTTGTCTGTCCCACCTCCACCACCTGAAAAAATACAGGGAGCAAATTATTGAACCATCTCCTTGACAGTTCCATATATTTCCAATGAATAGATGCTTCCGAATCCCCATTGTTTGCCACCTCCACAGACAAGACTCGGTTAATGAAATGGCTAATTAGATTTCTGTAATCCTGTAGTCATTGTGTCTGAGGTGACATTTTGTCAGCATTTCTCTTGTGGCTCCTTCAGTGTGATAAGGGAACATTTTCCCGTAGCCAACTAGGCGTTGGTTATTTTGCCAGAACGGCAGTTCCCCTGGTTGGTGTAATGAAATCATTGCTCTCCCAAATACAGCTCTGCCACGCAGCATTTAAATAGAAAAGAATAGGAAAATGATCATCTGATTAGTCAAACAGGCCCATGTTCAAAATCCATTTCCAAAATCAAATAATAGAATTGGCCTGGGTTCAGAGTAGAGGAATGACTTCAGTATTATTACATACTGTAGTACATATTCATTGACCAGCAAATGTGGAAGGGTAAAAGTTCTAAATTTTTATCCTTATGATACATAAGAAGTAAATTATTCAAAAAAATGGGAAAAGGGGGGCTATTTTAGGCAACTTTTTAGACCCCATTGATGGTATTACAGCAAAGAAATGAAAAATCAAGGCCAAAGCCACAGTCCAATTAACAAATAAAAAGTATTTAAAATATTGGGATGATAAGTAGGATTATAGTTCATAACTTGGTAATTATTAAATAGAAAAATAAGGGTGCCTGGGTGGCTCAGTTGGTTGAGTGACTGCCTCCGGCTCAGGTCATGGTCCCAGAGTCCCTGGATCAAGTCACGCATCCGTCTCCCAGCTCTGCTGGGGGTCTGCTTCTCCCTCCGACCTTCTCTCCTCTCATGCTTTCTCTTTCTCTCTCTGTCTCTCAAATGGATAAATAAAACCTTTAAAAAAATAGAAAAATCAAAGAGATGGTGTATTTTAATTTTAATTTATATAAATAAGTTTATTTTCTATAAACTCTCATTTCTATTTTGATCTATCTCTCTATCAGGGTGGCAGAAATTTGGTATTAATCATTTTGACAGTCATTCCCACACTTCCAGGAGATTGTATCTAAGTTTATACTTTTTTTTTTTTTAACAGATTATATTTTTATTTTTATTTTTTTTTTCAGCGTAACAGTATTCATTCTTTTTGCACAACACCCAGTGCTCCATGCAAAACGTGCCCTCCCCATCACCCACCACCTGTTCCCCCAACCTCCCACCCCTGACCCTTCAAAACCCTCAGGTTGTTTTTCAGAGTCCATAGTCTCTTATGGTTCGCCTCCCCTCCCCAATGTCCATAGCCCGCTCCCCCTCTCCCAATCCCACCTCCCCCCAGCAACCCCCAGTTTGTTTTGTGAGATTAAGAGTCATTTATGGTTTGTCTCCCTCCCAATCCCATCTTGTTTCATTTATTCTTCTCCTATCCCCCTACCCCCCCATGTTGCTTCTCCATGTCCTCATATCAGGGAGATCATATGATAGTTGTCTTTCTCCGATTGACTTATTTCACTAAGCATGATACGCTCTAGTTCCACTGTTGGTGGGAATGCAAGCTGGTCCAACCACTCTGGAAAACAGCATGGAGGTTCCTCAAAATGTTGAAAATAGAACTACCCTATGACCCAGCAATTGCACTACTGGGTATTTACCCTAAAGATACAAACATAGTGATCCGAAGGGGCACGTGTACCCGAATGTTTATAGCAGCAATGTCTACAATAGCCAGACTATGGAAAGAACCTAGATGTCCATCAACAGATGAATGGATAAAGAAGATGTGGTATATATACACAATGGAATACTATGCAGCCATCAAAAGAAATGAAATCTTGCCATTTGCGACGACGTGGATGGAACTACAGCGTATCATGCTTAGTGAAATAAGTCAATCGGAGTAAGTTTATACTTTTTAACTTGATTTGGGGCTGTTGGTTTGGTATCATTCTAAAGCCAAAGATTAACTCAGACTTCCAGTAAGATATTTTTAATCCATCCAGACTTCAGGCATAGGTCCACAGCAGTCAAACCTGAGATATCCCTTCAGGTCCAAGAATGTCTTCTGCTACTCTGTGTTGTTCGAGTGCACGGGGGTCATCTACTTATCTCTAACAAGGAATAGGAAATATCCTTGGTCGTAAGAAACCGTATCTACCTAAATAGATACACAATAGAGTGCTTTCCCATACCAGATGTTTCAACTCTTCTGTATAGTATTAACCTAATTTGAAGCTAGATTTCATCTTAAACTCATAAAGGGTTAGGCCAACTCTTCAGTGCACTACCCAGCATGCTTCTGTCCTGCCGTTACCTTGCTTACACATCCATCACTGCCACTTAATCTCTATTTCCATCTCAGGTTTACCCCCAACAAATGATCTGCATTCTAGCCTGAAGACAGAGGTAATGGACAGTAATGAAGACTTAGTCATAAACATGATATCCTAATATTACTTATGTCTTCTGTGGTGCTGTTCATTCTCCAAAGGACCTAGGGATTTGAAAAGAAAGACCAAGAACAAAGTGTTTTTCCTTTGACTTTCTTCTGTGCTACATACTTTCCTTGATACAGTAAGTATGGAATAACAAAACTGTGAGGAATAAGGAAAGGAGACAGTGAGAGAAACGAAATAGTGGAAAAGACTGATGAGAACAATAAATGTTCCCACAAATGAAAAGGGTTTTTTTCTATCATCACAACAGACCCGTGTGATAACTTAATATTGGTTTATCTTGCATAGATCAAACTTCTTCTTTCCCTAGAACTCCCTTCCTAGTATGTTTCTGGATAGCATGTAATATAAGAGATAGTACCTTACAAAATTTAGAAGAGGGACGAGAAGAAACAGATATTTTATATCACATGCACACTTTTTCCTCTTATCCAATCAAACACTAATCTAGGTGTTGCTGTGAAGGGAGTCTGCAGATGTAATTACAATCTATAATCATTTAACAATGTTAAATGTTATATATCAATATAACATTTTATATATTTTATATTAATATATTATTATATTAATTATATATTAATATATATTAATATATATTGTTATATATATAACAATATATATTTTATAATATATAGATATATAAAATGTTATATATCAATATAACAACTTATGTTAACTATACTGAATTAACATAAAGAACAAACAAACAAAAAAACATAATCAACTGACATTGAATTTGAGAGATTATTCTGGGTGGGAATGACTGAATTAGAAGTTCTCAAAAGAAGGCTTAGGCATTCCCTAAAGAGAGACACTTCCACTTATGAAGCAGGATCAGGATGGTTGTATGGATGGAAGGATGGATGGGTACACAGATATAGATATAGATACATGGATATAGATATGAGATATATACACACACACACATACATGTACACACATACATACATATATACACACACATACCAATTCTACTTCTCTGGTTGAACCCTGACAAATACAATCTATTCAATAAACACATTTTTCATCCAACCAATTGACTTTAGCCCCTCACTTCTGAAATTCAGCCAATCAACAATCAACTAGTTCTAAAACATATGTCCCTGAATTCCAGCTAGTCAACCACATTGCTAAACACCATGCTTTCCTGAATCCCTGTATAAGATAGTTTGCTCTGCTCAAAAGACTGTGCCTGACCAGCATTGCTCTCCATTATAGTGAACAATAAAATTTGCCTTTTTATTTCAGAAAGACTATTGGTTTCATCATCCCTTAAATCCTACCATACACATGTATTAGGGTTCTTTAAAAAAAAACAAAACAAAACCAGATATATCTATATATTTACATCTCTATCTATAGACAGATACATTTTTTCCTACACATTCATTACTTCCACTTAGTCTCTATTTCCATCTCTTGTTTACTCCCAAAAAATGATCTATATTCTAGCCTGAATATATAGGTAATGGGCAGTAATAAAGACTTGATCATACATATCAGATCTCCTCTAATATTACTTATGTCTTCTGTGACATTTTTCATTCTCCAAAGGGCCTAGGCTTTTGAAAAGAAATTTCACACACACACACACACACACACACACACACACACACGTATATATTAATTTTCTTTTTCCATGCTTTCATAATTTCATATATATGTACATCTATATATATGTATATTATTTACATTTCATATAAAAAATATGTGGTAATTTATTATAGGAATTGGCTCATGTGATAATAGAGGCCACGAAGGCCCATGATCTGCAAGCTGGAGAAGGAGAAAACCTAGGAGAACCAGAGGAACATGAAGAATAAGGAAAATATGATATGATCAAGGACACAAAATAAATCTCCAAGAACTAACCCTAAAGAAATAGATATGAGTTGCCCAACAAAGAATTCAAAAATCATCATCTCAAAGATAAAGTGAAACTTTATCCATATATTTGAAGAGAATATGGATAAAAAACTAAACAAAAACCAGAAAATGAAATTTGAACAAAATGAGAATACCCCCCACCCTGGCCCTACAAGGTATTACTACCTAGCTCCTACCGTAACAGACTCATTGAAGGCCATTCCACCATCCCATCAAGCCAGCTGCTTCGAGATGATGAAGAACATAGTAACAGTGAATTTATGGAGCGTAAATCCATTGTTGCATCTTTTTGTGGTGACATGAGTTCCTTATCCTGAGGAATGAAATATGGAAAACCATAACAACGAGTAAGATGCTCTGTAAGTCAGATAGTAGTTTTGCATGCAAGGAAAGCAAAACCACATTGAGAGTAAGTCACTATTCTAGTAAGGACAAATGTTGCCCCTTCTGTGAGGGAATCTGTCCAATCTAATTAACTTGCCACTGGTTAGCTGAGTGATCATCCAAGGGAATGATGCCATATTGGGGGCTGAATGTTTATCTGTGATGCTAGTAGTTTGGGAATTCAGTGGTGGCTGTAGCCAGGTCAGTCTTGTTGAGCAGAAGTCTATAGTGCTGAGTCCCTGTATAGCTTCCCTCCCTGTCTCTATGGCCACTTTGTTCATGAACACATTGGATAATGACAGGGGTAAGTGAGGAATGGCTAGTATCCATAAAACAGGTCATCCTATCCTCTTGGTTATTAAAACCCTCCTCTACTAAGGTCATACTTTGGTGAACACTGGCATGTCACACAAATATATTCATGGTTTTTGCCCATTCAGGGAGGTCTATCTATATATCTCTTCTCCACATTTCTTCATTACCAATTTTCTAATCATGTTCTTTGCAAGTCCCTGGCCAACAGTCAAACAGTGGCTACAGCCAAATCAGTATATAACCACATATCTGGCCATTTCTCCTTCCAAGCAAAGTGAACCAGGTGCCGGTCTCAAAACTCTGTCCCAAATCACTGTCCCTCATGGATGTTCCAGAGAGGGGTTGCTGTGGTACAGCTGTATACTTTTGTGTGATATATACACATTTTACAGATCTACAAAATGGGCCTTCTCTTCCTTTGTCAAGTGATCATAGGGAATTTCCCATAAGACAGTAGGTGCAAGCTGGGGGAGAGAAGCAGGAGAGGGAATTATAAGCATATGGGCCACTTTTTCATGTAACTAAACTTGTGACTTTAAAGAATACTCAGTCCTGTTCATTATGGAGGCACAAAATTTCCATATCTGAAAGCTAGCGAACGAACCAGGAAAACCAGGGGTATGATTCACTCTGAGTCCAAAGGCCAGAAGACCAGGAGAGCCAATTGATATGAGTCCAAATACAAGGTGAGGATCTAAGAAGCAGGAGAGCTGATGTCTGAGAAGAGGGGAAGAAGCATGTCCAGCTGACACAAAGAGCAAATACACTCTTCTTCAACATTTGTGTTCTATTCAGTCTACCAGTTCAAATCCTAACTTATAGAAACATCCTCACAGACATACCCAGAAGTAATGTTTTACCAGCTATCTGAGCATTACTAAGTCCAGTCAAGTGAACACAAAATTAACAATCCCAACACATCAGAGTGTATTTCAAAATCTAGCCTTTCCCCTTAATCTGCATTGGGTAATCCATTTTGCCTGTATTACAATCTACTTCAGGTCCATTATTTGCCCACAAATGTTCTCTGTGTGCTCTTTCTTTTTATTTATTTATTTATTTATTTTAAGATTTTATTTTTGCATTTGACAGACAGAGATCACAAGTAGGCAGAGAGGCAGGCAGAGAGAGAGGAGGAAGCAGGCTCCTTGCTGAGCAGATAGCCTGATGCGGGGCTGGATCCCAGGACCCTGGGATCATGACTTGAGTTGAAGGCAGAGGCTTTAACCCACTGAGCCACCCAGGCAACCCCCGTGTGCTCTTTCTTAACAATATTGAATTTTTAACTTTATCCATATATTTGAAGATTTTTTAAAAAGTATTTGAAAAAATAGTCTATATTTAAGTGAACCCTTTAAAAATATTTGTCTATTATTATTTTCTGATGTAGTTACATATATATATATTTTTTTTTCTTGATAGAATGAATTAGAAAATTGCTGAACCAAGCAATGAAGGAAATAACCCATGTAAACTGGCTTCACAAAAGGCCTAAAACAAAGTAATAATGTAATAAACTATTATTATTACTCTTACTACTAGTAGTAGTAGTAAGAGTAGTAGAAAATAGTAATAATAGTAGTAATCGTAATAATAGTAGTAGTAAGGAATGAGTAATAAGCAATAATAGTAGTATTAGTAATAAAGATTTTAATGGGGAAAAAAACTACTGTACTCTGTACGTTGACAGAGAAAACTTATTGAGAATTTTCCACTTTACACTGACAAGAAGAAAGACAAAGAATAACACTTTTTTTTTTAAATGCCTATTTATTTTAGGAAGGTCATCAAAATTGCTTTAGTCCAAGTGGCATTTTCACCATTAGCAATGAAGGAAAAGTATTCATTTACTTTAGAGGGGAGTAAATATAATGTAAGAGTACTTGAGAAAGATCACTTCAAAATTCTAGTACATTATTTTAAAATCACTTTTCAAACTACAATTACACTTAAGGAGAATAAAATTTGAAAAAAAAAGACTTCAATTAAGACTCATTAATATTCTATTCAAGTTTAGTACGCAACAGTCACTTCTATTTTGATGTATTTAGTCCTTGATTCAGTTGTAATATTTCTAAATAAGCTGAAATAGACCTGCAAATAGCACAAAAGAGAAGCTAATTTAGTATCTGCCGAAGGAAGAATTTTTTTAAATGCCCAATTAAATGATTATTAAATGTTTTAATTTTCCTGCAATCATTATAGTCTCCAATTCATATAAGAGAGTGTGAATAATAAAGCCATCTTGCCATTTGACATTTTTTTCTAAGCCATTAACACCATTTTTTCCTGTTGAGATTACTCCATCACACCGGGGAAAATACTATTTGCAAATAAATAGCATGTCCTTTAAACCTCTATTGCTATGCAATTTAGGATAAGGAAAAAGAACTTTATCTCAAAAAATATTAATGCGTCTCTACTAGATCTTATTTCAGATAAATTTCTGTTACTTGCAAAGAGTTTTCTGTTTTCTCTTAGGATAGTTTTAAAAAACATGATTATCTTTTTTCTTAGTGACAGATTTCATCTGTCAAGCAGTATCCCCAGCGATGGCATATACACTGAATATCTTAAAAACAGACCAGAAGTAAAATCACATGCAATGCCTTTTTTTGCGAACTGGCTTCCTTTTAACTAACTTTCCTTCCTTCATTGGCTTTTAAAAAAGCTTTATAAAAGCAAATAATTGGCCTTATATTTTTTGAGATTTCTTAAGAGCACTAATATCTCTATTTAGGCTCATGCATAAGACTTGAGTATAAAACCATGCTAATATAAAAATAAGTCAAGTTATTCACATAACTTTTGCCCTAAATATAGAATATTTCAGGTATGACCACTAATGATTTAAATACTCAAGGTAAGCATTAAAATTCTTAACTTTTTTTGCATTGATCCAGAACCAGGTAAAGATTTAAAATAAGAGGGGCACCTGGGTGGCTCCATGGATTAAAGCCTTTGTCTTTAGCTCAGGTCATGATCCCAGGGTACTGGGATGAAGCCCTGCATCTGCTTGCTCTCTACTCAGCAGGGAGCCTGCTTCCTCTTCTCTCTCTGCCTGCCTCTCTGCCTACTTGTGATCTCTGTCTATCAAATAAATAAATAAATAAATAAATAAATAAATAATCTTTTTTTTTTAAAAAGATTTTATTTATTAATTTTGACAGAGAGAGATCACAAGTAGGCAGAGAGGCAGGCAGAGAGAGTGAGAGGGAAGCAGGCTCCCTTCAGTGCAGAGAGCCCGACGCGGGACTCGATCCCAGGACCCTGAGATCATGACCTGAGCCGAAGGCAGCGGCTTAAACCACTGAGCCACCCAGGCGCCCCAATAAATAATCTTTTTAAAAAAAAGAGAGAGAGAGAGCATAAAGGAGCACAAAAATAAGAGAGATGGGATGCCTGGGTGGCTCAGTCGGGGAAGTGATTGGCTTTGTTCAGGTCAGGATCTCAGGGTCCTGGGATGAGTCAAAATTAGGGCTCCCTGCTCAAAGAAGAGTCTGCTTCTCTCTCTGCCTCTTCACTTCCCTCTTGCTCCTGCTCCCTCTCCCTCCTTCAAATAAATAAATAAATACTAAAGTAGGGAAAAAAAGAAAGAAAGGAAGAACAACTTGACTGGTATTAAATAGTGTTAAACTCATTGTAGTCATCATTTTTCTGGGTTTTCTACCCAAACTCTTATGTGTAAGTGTTATCTTTGATTTCATGGAATGAACAGAGGCTATGGATCAATGTGGAGCTGAATTTGAACACAGTTTGTTTAGATACTGAGTAAAGTAATTATCCTCTAAAAACCTGGGCTTTCTCATCTACAAAATGAGTGTACCATGGCTATTTTATATATTTGCAATTAACATTGTATGAAATAAGCATAATACTCGGTAATAAGATTAATGAAATAGAATAAAGAGCCTAGAAACAGAGCCATACAATATAGAAAACTGATCTTTAACAAACAAGTAAAGGAAATGCAATGAACAAGAGATAGTCTTCTCAACAAATGGTATCGGAACAACTTGACATCTACTACAAAAAAATTTAAATTTAAATTTAAAAAAATAAAAATCTAGACATTGACTTTATACTTTTCATAAAATTTGCTCAAAGTAGACCATAGACTTAAATGCAAAATTATAAAATTCCCAGAATATAATAGGAGAAAATATAGATGATCTTGAGTTTGGCAAATGATTTTAAGTACACACCAAAGTTATGATTTATGACATAAGTAATTTATAAACCGGAGGCCATTAATATTAAGAACTTCTGTTCTGTAGAAGACACTGGCAAGAAAATGAGAAGATAAGACACAGACTGGGAAAAAATATTTGTAAGAGACATAGCTAATAAAGGACTGCTACCCAAAATATACAAAGAACTCATAACAATAGGGAAACAAACAATTAAATTTCAAAAAAAAAAAAAAAATAGGTGGGGAAGTCTGAGTGGCTCAGTCAGTTGAGCATCTGACTCTTGATTTCAGCTCAGGTTGTGATCTCAGGATCCTGGGATGGAGTGCCTCATTGGGATCCCTGCTTAGTGAGGACTTTTCTTGAGGATTCTCTCTCCCTCCTTTTTTGCCCCTCCCTCTCCTCACATACTTTGCTCACTCTCTCTCTCTCTCTCAAATAAATAAATCTTTAAAAAAAGAAGTAAGAATAAATAAAAATTTTAAAAGTGGGCAAAAATACCTGAATACACATCTCACCAAAGATATTCTGGTGACAAATAAGCATGCAAAAAGATACTCCACATCCTATGCCATTAAGGATATGAAATTTAAAACAAAAATGATACTACACTACACACCTATAAGAATGGCCAAAATATAAATCACTAACAACACCAAATATAGATGAGGGCATGGAGCAATAGGAACAGTCATTCACTGATGTCTAGAATACAAAATATAACACAGTTTAGAAGACAGCTTGCAGTTTCCTACAAAACAGCGATCATGCTCCTTGGTATGTACCCAAATGAGCTGAAAACTATGTCCACACAAAAACCAACACACAAACATTTATAGTCCCTTTATTAGTAATTGCCAAAACTCAGAATCCAAGATATACGTCAGTAGGTGAATGGATAAATAAACTGTAGTACACCCAGACAGTTTAATATTAAACAGTGCTAAAATGCAATGAACTATCAAGCCACGATAAGACATGAGGAACCATTAATACATATCAGTAAATAAAAGAAGTCAATCTGAAAGACTATATACTGTATGATTCTAACTATATGATGTTATAGAAAAGGCAAAACTATGGAGACCATAAAAAGACTGGCAATTGCCAAGTGGACGCATGTCAAGATACATTTGTCAAAACTCATAGACTGTACCAAGAATGAACTTTACTAGAAATTATGGACTTTGAGTAATAATGATGAATCAATACAGCTTTACTGATTGTAATGAATGTACCACTTTGGCATAGGATATTGACAGTGGGGAAGGCTGTGTATGTACGGGAACAAAGGGAATATGAAGACCTCTCTGTTTTTATGTGGGTATACTGAAACTTTCAATTAAAAAGTATCGTTTGGCTCATTTGTTGGTAGGAAGTAAGAGATTCTGATTTTCTCTGAAAAAGACCACCAACATGGATTGTCTTGCCAAGTTTAAGAAATTTTTTGATCTCTAGTATCAAAAAGTGTTATGAATTTTCTGTTGATCATTATTTGTATGGTTTGAATGGGCAGTTGGCCTTTTGCTAATATGCCTTTAATTGTTAGCATGACAAAAAAATGTAGAGGAGCACCATAAATATTCGATATGAGGAATAATGTGAATGGGAAGCCAATGGAGGACAAGGAGAAAGTGAAGGGAACAAGTAACATAATCCAGTGGCTAGGATGCTGAACATACCTTCTTGACTGAGTCAATAAATAGAGACCGATTAAAAGTCTTGGAGCTGGAATTCCAGTCCATATACAGTTCTCCTTTCCCAAAGACAAAGAGCACATTTTCTTACATCACCAGTTTTTGGAGTTAGTTTCTTCCCCACATCAAGTTGACTATATTATGTGAACCCTCATCTAGGTTTATTCACCTGGTTTCTGTATTCATACTGACAGTACAGAGTTTTCTAGAATTCTCGGATGAACTCCCACTGACAGGTATGGGGTCTGTCACTAACTATTCATGGATGCCCTTGATGTGACACTTGACAAGAGGACACCAAGGAACATTGTTTCTCAGGGATTGGCAGACAGTTACAAAGTAAGGCCACTGGACATGACTCACATTCCAGGGAAACTGCTGATCAGGCGAGTGCTCTGGTTAGAGTAAGATGCCCCAGCTTATGTATTGGACAGGTGGCTAGTAAGTACTTCGATTTTACTACACCTTGGACATATTAAATATTGCTGTATGTGGGAATATTTTAGTATTCTTACTCGGTATAGTTGAAAAATTAAGTGATATAATATGTTGTCAATCTTTGAAAAACACATATCATGAACATGATAGTTATTATTAAATAATAATATCCAGGTCTTCTATTGTGGTACAGACAACCCACATTTAATCTTTGTTTTTCTTAACCTGTATAATACACATACAAACTCCATTTTTTCCTAGTGAAATCACACTTTCCTCCTCAATTACCTGAAATTGAAAGAATCTTACTAGATTTTGATACTCCAAGTTAGAAAAAGTTCTTTTACATTTGTGTGGGAATAAGGTGGGGTCAGTTGTTCATTAGCATCCAAGACCACCAAATTCCATATTGTCAGTGTCACAGTTGGAAACTAAAGTCCCAACTTCAGGCTATTGAGAAACAAAAGGAAGTGAAATTAAGGATTAAGGGCTGCCTGCTTACAAACTGCAGAATACGCCTTGTACTAGAGATGAAATGATTCAATTCAATTCCACTGCAGAATGATGTGAAAATCAAACTGATGGGAAAGCAAATGGAAACAGCTGTGTTTTACTGCAACACAGGCAGTCTGCACATTTTGCTGCTTATTTATAATGAAAACGGAAATTGTAAGTGACAGGCTGAGGGTAGTTTATAAAGCAAACATTTTGAAGCCTTGGAGGTGCTATTGCTTTGTGAAAGGCAACCAGCTGACCCACCTTTTCCATTATGCATGGTCACTGAATTCTTTTACAGTGATGGAAGCACAACATTTTCATATCAAAAGGAAAGTGCTTGAATCTACAGGAAAACAAAATTTCATGGAGCCTAGTATGTATATTATGATTTTCTAAATTTTAACTTAGAATAACTAGTTGATCAGAATATATCTGATTTAGAAGCTTTAAGAACTAGATCTTGGACAACAGGGTGTCTTCTGCACATATAATGAGAAGTCTAAAAGTAAGCATAACAATGATGATGCATGGTTCAATTATCTGGACAGTGATACAGGATCCTTCTATGTTTTGTTCTCCCCAAGTGTATTTTATCCTCATGTTCCCCCATTTGCTGCTGCACCTTCAAGCTCATGTCCCAACTGACTATGCCTAAATGAAGATGACTAAAGGGTTTAATTTGGGTTGAGTCAGCAATAAAACAGGAAAACTTTCCATTGACAAAAGTAAAAATATATTCTGCATCTCAGAGGCATTATTCATATGCATAATGAACACTGGCATATAAACACTGTGTTCTAATGACACATTTTTGTTACAGTCTGATAAAGTATTTTCTGCTATCACAGCCCTATTATTCCACGGATACAAAGGAAATTTGGCTCAGAGGTTGGTCAACTACAACCTTGCACTGCAATTGGCAACTGTTTTCTCTAACAGTCAGGGTTGCAGCTGAGTGTGCATACATGATTGTTTTACAAAGGCCTGTTTATTCCTTCCTGCTCCATTAAGAAAGGTAGAGGGCTTTTCTGGCAATACGCACACATACACACTCACACAAATGATCTAGGTGGTGATATCTACTCACACAGTGACAAAATCTAAGCCTACCTTATGACACCCTGAGAAAGATTTGTTCTAATGGATTTAGCTTTCTTTCTGAGCTTGCATAGATCTATTATCTTGGCCTTATGATAATTTAAGCCAGACTCATTACAAGTGTCCACATGGGATTTCTTTTCATTCTTAAAAGACAACTAGCAAAACGGTATAGTAAGCCCAGTTGGAGTGTTCATTCATCCAAAAGAAAGTTTCGTTTTGTGCCAGGTTAGAAATTGTGATAGGTGAAGAGCATGTATTTCAAACTCTTAAGCAAGAGGAAAACTCACACAGAAATAATTACAATTTAGGGAGATGATAGGCTAGATTAGCATCATGAAAACCTGGGATGGGACAACAAAAGACATAATGACTAAGTATGCCTAGGAGAGGAAAGTGATCTTTCAAAATGGCGAGTGCACTTGAACTGAATCTTGGAAGAAAACTACAATCTAGTTATTAAAAAAAAAAAAAAGAGGTAGAAAGGAGTGACATTAGCAAGATGGTGGAACAGGAAGTCCCAGTTATCATTACCCTCACAGAAATGCCAAGCTAATAACCATAAACAAAGCAAAACACCTTTATGAGAAGTTCACAATCAAGTTAAGAAATTTCAGTAACTAGGCAAGAATACAACTGAGAAAATGAGTAGGAAGAGCAATTTCACTTTTGCTTTGTCAGTCTAAACTGACTCAACCAGATCCAGTAACTAGGAATGTAAATGCAAAAGTTCAGAGAAGGTAAGTTCATAGAAAATGTTTGAAAGGCTCTCAGCTTCTCCAGCCAAGCTAATTGGGGAAGATATTACCTATAAAAGCCAGTCCTTAAAGACTGGGAAGAAGGACTGTTTCTTCAGATGCCTGGACACAAATGCAAAGTTTTAAGGACCGTGAAGAATAAGGAAAAGATGATATGATCAAAGAAACAAAATAAATCTCCAAGAACTGACCCTAAAGAAATAGAGAGATATGAAATGCCCAAAAAAGAATTCAAAATAATTATCTCAAAGAAGCTCAGTGAGCTAGAAGAAAATATGGATAAAAAAATAAACAAAACCCAGAAAATGAAATATGAACAAAATGAGAATACAAAGGAAGAAATAGAAACTGTAACAAATGAGCAAATAAAATCAAATTCTGGACCTGAAGAATATAACTGAACAATTCTTCAGAGGGGTTTAACAACATACTTGATTAGGTAGAAGGGAGAATCAGCCAACATGAAGACAAGTCATTTGAAATTATCCAGTTAGGGAAGCAAAAGAATAAAAGAATGTGAAGAAAGTCAGAGACTTATAGGACACCATTAACTCAATTTATACATCTATATGTGAGTCCCAGAAAGAGAAAAGAGAGTCCAGGTAAGAAATCTTAATTAAAGAAATAGTGGTCCCAAATTTCCCAAATCTGGGGAGGAAAAGAAAATTCAGATTCATGAATTCCAAAGGATCCCTTAAAAAGATGAAGAGAAGTGGGGAGGAGTCAAGATCACGGAGAAGTAGCAGGCTGAGACTACATCAGGTAGCAGGAGATCAGCTAGATAGCTTATCAATCCATTATTGCGAACACCTACAAATCCAACAGGAGACTGAAGAGAAGAAGAGCAACAATTCTAGAAACAGAAAATCGACCACTTTTTGAAAGGTAGGGCAGCGGAGAAGAGAATCCAAAGTGACGGGAATATAGACTGCGAGGGGAGGGGCCGGCTCCCAGCAAGTGATAGAGCAATGGAGCACAAAATCAGGACTTTTAAAAGTCTGTTCCACTGAGGGACATTGCTCCAGAGGCTAAACCAGGGTGAAGCCAACGAAGGGTCAGCATGGCCCCAGGTCCCACAGTGTCACAGAAGGATCATGGGTGCGGGGGGGCTGAGTGTCACAAAGCTTGCAGGTATTAGAGCGGGGAAGCCGGCTACAGAGACAGAGCCGAGGGAGTGAGCTCTCAGCCCGGGGTTACCTTGAACTGGTTGCAGGCTGGGTGAGCTCAGAGCGCAGCCAGAGGCCAGGGAGATGGGAGTGATTGAGCGCTTTTCTCTGAGGGTGCACTGAGGAGTGGGGCCCCAAATTCTCGGCTCCTCTGGGCAGGAGACTGGGAGGACGCCATTTTCATTCCCATCCTCTGGAACTCTACGGAAAGTGTTCAGTTAACAAAAGCTCCCCAAAGTGAACCCTAGCAGATTACTTAGCCTGGCCCCAGTAAGGGCGGTGCAATACTGCCTGGGGCAAAGACACTTGAGAATCACTACAACAGGCCCCTCCCCCAGAAGATCAACAAGAAATCCAGCCAAGACCAAGTTCACTTACCAAGGAGAACAGTGGAATTCTAGAGGAGGAGAAAACAAATCATGGAATTCATGGCTTATTCCCCATGATTCTTTAGTCTTGCAGTTAATTTAACTTTTTTTTAATTTTATTTTTTTTGTCCTTCTAAATTTTTTTAACTTTTACCCTTTCCTCTTTTAACGTTTTTAACTAGTTTATATTAAAAATAACTTTCGTAAAAAAATTAATAATAATCTTTTTTGAACCTTCATTATTATAGTCATATTTTATCCTTCATTGTATCTAACTTTATTTTTTGTATACACATAGGGTTTTTTGTCTAAAAAAATTGGGGTACAACTTCTTCTAATAGATCAAAATATACCTGAAATCTAGCTCTGGGCTTGTTCTAGTCTCCAGCCCGAGCGAAACCTCTCCACTTTCTTTTTCTTTATTCTCCCAACCAACTTACTTTATCAACTCCTTTTTCAGAAATTAAAAAAAATTTTGTTTCATCTTTATAGGCATATTCCATACCTTCATTGTGTTTACCCTTATATATGTTTTTCATTCTTTAAAATTGTGGGAGGTAGTTTCTTCTAAAAGACCAAAAACTCCCAAAATCAAGTGGGTGACCCTGTTCTAGTCACTAGTCAAATATATATATATATATATATATTTATATATATATATATATATATTTGATTTCTTTTTTTTTTTAATTTTTTTTCCTGAAATTTTCATCCCCTTTCTTCCCCCCATGATTTGGGGTCTCTTCTGATTTGGTTAAAGTGCATTTTCCTGGGGTCTTTGCCACCCTTTTAGTATTTCATTTGCTCCTTCATATATTCTTATCTGGACAATATGACAAGGCGGAAAAACTCACCACAAAAAAAAAAAAAAAAAAAAAAGAGGCAATACCAAAGGCTAGGGACCTAATAAATATGGACATTGGTAATATGTCAGATCTAGAGTTCAGAATGAAGATTCTCAAGGTTCTAGCTGGGCTCGAAAAATGCATGGAAGATATTAGAGAAACCCTTTCTGGAGAGATAAAAGTCCTTTCTGGAGAAGTAAAAGAACTAAAATCTAACCAAATTGAAATCAAAAAAGTTATTAATGAGGTGCAATAAAAAATGGAGGCTCTTACTACTAGGATAAATGAAGCAGAAGAAAGAATTCATGATATAGAAGACCAAATGACAGAGAATAAAGAAGCGGAGTAAAAGAGCAACAAATACTGGACCACAAGGGGATATTTAGAGAGATAAGTAACACCATATGACAAAACAACATTAGAATAATTGGGATTCCAGAAGAAGAAGAAAGAGAGAGGGGAGCAGAAGGTATATTGGAGAGAATTATTGGAGAGAATTTCCCTAATATGGCAAAGGGAACAAGCATTTAAAATCCAGGAGGTGCAGAGAACCCCTCAAAATCAATAAGAATAGGTCAACACCCCATCACCTAATAATAAAATTTACAAGTCTTAGTGCCAAAAAGAAAATCCTGAAAGCAGCCTGGGAAAAGAAGTCTGTAACATACAATGGTAAAAATATTAGATTGGCAGCAGACTTATCCACAGAGACCTGACAGGCCAGAAAGAACGGGCATGATATATTCAGAGCACTAAACGAGAAAAACATGCAGCCAAGAATACTACATCCAGCTAGGCTATCACTGAAAATAGAAGGAGAGATCAAAACCTTCCAGGATAAACAAAAACTGAAAGAATTTGCAAACACCAAACAAGCTCTACAGGAAATATTGAAAGGGGTCCTCTAAGCAAAGAGAGAGCCTAAAAGTAGTAGATCAGAAAGGAACAGAGACAATATACAGGCACCTTACAGGCAATACAATGGCACTAAATTCATATCTCTCAATAGTTACCATGAGTGTTAATGGGATAAATGCCCCAATCAAAAGACACAGGGTATCAGAATGGATAAAAAAAACAAAACCCATCAATATGCTGCCTACAAGAAACCATTATAAACCCAAAGACACCTCCAGATTTAAAGTGAGGGGGTGGAAAACAATTTACCATGCTAATGGACATTAAAGAAGGCTGGGATGGCAATCCTTATATCAGATCAATTAGACTTTAAGCCAAAGACTATAACAAGAGATGAGGAAGGACACTATATCATACTCAAAGTTTCTGTCCAACAAGAAGATCTAACAATTTTAAATATCTATGCCCCTAACATGGGAGCAGCCAACTATATCAACCAATTAATAACAAAATCAAAGAAACACATCAATAATAATACAATAATAGTAGGGGACTTGAACACTCCCCTCACTGAAATGGACAGATCATCCAAGCAAAAGATCAACAAGGAAATAAAGGCCTTAAATGACACACTGGACCAGATGGACATCACAGATATATTCAGAACATTTCATCCCAAAGCAACAGAATACACATTCTTCTCTAGTGCACATGGAACCTTCTCCAGAATAGATCACATCCTGGGTCCTAAATCAGGTCTCAACTGGTATCAAAAGATTGAGATCATTCCCTGCGTATTTTTAGAACACAATGCTCTGAAGCTAGAACTCAATCACAAGAGGAAAGCTGGAAAGAACCCAAATACATGGAGACTAAACAGCATCCTTCTGAAGAATGAATGGGTCACCCAGGAAATTAAAGAAGAATTGAAAAAATTCATGGAAACAAATGATAATGAAAACACAACAGTTCAAAATCTGTGGGACACAGCAAAGGCAGTCCTGAGAGGAAAATATATAATGGTACAAGCCTTTCTCAAGAAACAAGAAAGGTCTCAAGTACACAAACTAACCCTATACCTAAAGGAGCTAGAGAAAGAACAACAAAGAAAGCCTAAACCCAGCAGGAGAAGAGAAATCATAAAAATCAGAGCAGAGAAACCAAAAAAACAATAGAACAAATCAACGAAACTAGGAGCTGGTTCTTTGAAAGAATTAATAAGATTGAAAAACCCCTGGCCAGACTTATCAAAAAGAAAAGAAAAAGAACCCAAATAAATAAAATCATGAATGAAAGAGGAGAGATCACAACCAACACCAAAGAAATACAAACAATTATAAGAACATATTATGAACAACTCTATGTCAACAAAGTTGACAATCTGGAAGAAATGGATGCATTCCAAGAGAGGTATAAACTACTAAAACTGAACCAGGAAGAAATACAAAGTCTGAACATACCCATATCTAGTACGGAGATTGAAGTAGTCATCAAAAATCTCCAAAACACAAGAGCCCAGGGCCAGATGGTTTCCCAGGGGAATTCTACCAAACTGTTAGAGAAGAATTAATATCTATTCTCCTGAAACTGTTCCAAAAAATAGAAATGGAACGAAACCTCCAAAATCATTTAATGAGGCCAACATCTTCCTAGGAACACCAGCAAAGGCAAAGGAAGCAAGGGCAAAAATGAACTATTGGGATTTCATCAAGATCAAAAGCTTTTGCACAGCAAAGGAAACAGTTAACAAAACCAAAAGACAACTGACAGAATGGGAGAAGATATTTGCAAACGACATATCAGATAAAGGGCTAGTATCCAAAATCTATACAGAGCTTAGCAAACTCAACACCAAAGAACAAATAATCCAATCAAGAAATGGGCAGAGGAAATGAACAGACATTTCTACAAAGAAGACATCCAGATGGCCAACAGACACATGAAAAAGTGCTCCACATCACTCGGCATCAGAGAAATACAAATCAAAACCACAATGAGATACCACCTCACACCCGTCAGAGTGGCTAAAATCAACAAGTCAGGAAATGACAGATGTTGGAGAGGATGTGGAGAAAGGGGAACCCTCCTACACTGTTGGTGGGAATGCAAGATGGCGCAATCACTCTGGAAAACAGCATGGAGGTTCCTCAAAAAGTTGAAAATAGAGCTACCCTACAACCCAGTAATCACATTACTGGGTATTTACCCTAAAGATACAAATGTAGTGATCTGAAGGGGCACATGCATCTGAATGTTTATAGCAGCAATGTCCACAATAGCCAAACTATGGAAAGAACCTAGCTGTCCATTAACAGATGGATAAAGAGGAGTGGTATATATATAATGGAATACTATGCAGCCATCCAAAGAAATGAAATCTTGCCATTTGCAATGACGTGGATGCAACTTGAGGGTATTATGCTGAGCAAAAGAAGTCAATCAGAGAAAGACAATTATCATATGATCTCCCCACATGAGGAATTTGAGAGGCAGAGTGTGGGGTTTGGGGGCAGGGAAGGAAAAAATGAAACAAGAAGGAATCGGGAGGGAAACAAACCATAAGAGACTCTTAACCTCATGAAACAAACTGTGGTTTGCTGGGTGGAGGGTGGGTGTGGAAAGGGTAGTTGGGTTATGGACCTTGGGAGGGTACGTGATATGGTGAGTGCTCTAAAGTTTGTAAGTCTGATGATTCACAAACCTGTACCCTGGTGCAAATAATACATTATATGTTAATAAAATAATTAATACTAAAAAATAAATTTAAAAAATAAAATTTTTTATGCAATTGAATTGTTGTTATTATCATAAAAGAGACTTATGATTGTAACATATTTTATATAAGACTTATGGTAACTACAAAAAAAACCCCACAGATGATAGTCAAAAAAAGAGGGAAAAAAATAAAAACATATCACTAAAAATCAGTAAAACAGAAGGGAAAACAGCAAAGAGGAAAAGAGGCACAAAATAACTACAAATAGAAAACAATTAACAAAATGGCAATAATAGATTCTTACCTATCAATAACAACTTTAAATATAAATGGATTATACTCTCTAATTAGAAGACATAAGGTGGCTGAAGGGAAAAGATATTAAAAGAGCCAACTGTTTCTTAGTCATTTCTATGAATAAGAAACTTACTTTAGATTTAATAGCACACAGGCTGAAAGAGAAGGGATAGAAAAAGATATGCCATGTAAATGGTAACCAAAAGAGAGCAAGGGTAGCTATAATTGTATCATACAAAATAGATGTTAAGTTACAAACTTAGGAATGATATTATATAATGATAACAGAGTCACTTCACCAGGAAGATATGAAAATTATAAATATATATATGCTCAACATCAGAGCATTTAATTACATATAACAAACACGGACAGATCTGTAGAAAGAAATACATAGTCATATAATAACAGTAATACCCACTTTCATAGTGGATTGCACATCCAGATAGAAAATCAATAAGGAAACAAAACTTTAAGCAAATGGACCTAACAGACATAGATCATTCTACCTGAAAGCAGCAGAATAGCGTCTTCTCAAGTGTCATGGAATAACATCCAGGATAGATCACATATTGGGCTTCAAAACCAATTTAACATATTTAAGAAGACTGAAACCATAACCAAAAATCTTTTCATACCACAGTGGAATAAAACTGTTAAACAGTGACTGAAAAAGTCACAAATATATAGAAATTAAACAACACACTCTTTAACAAACACTGGATCAAAGAGGAAACCAAAAAGGAAGTTTAAAAATATATTGAAACTAGTGAAAATGAAATTCAATTTGCCAAAACTAATGGCAAGCAGAAAAAGAAGGAAAATTATAGCTATAAATGTTTGCCTTAAAAAAGAAAAGCTCAAACAACCTAATTTTACACATCAAGGAACTAGAAAAAGGAGAGCAAACTAAGTTCAAATTTAGCAGAAGGAAGGAAATAATAAAGATTATAGAAATACTTGAATAGAGAATAGTGGAACTAGAGAAAAATCAGAGTCTGAGTTGGTTTCTGAAAAGATAAAATTGACAAAAACTTCACTAGATGAAGAGGGAGCAGACTCAAAATCAGAGGTGAAAGAAGATATTACAACTGATACTACTGAAATAAAAAGGATAATATGATGAACAATTATATCCCAACTAACTGGAAAACCTCCAGGAAATCTGTAAATTCTAGAAAGATACAGACTGCAAACACTGAATAATGAAGAAACAGAAAATTTGAATAGACCTCTAAATAATAAAGCGATTGAAGCTCTAACCAGACACCTAATAACAAAGAAAAGCCCAGGACCAGATGGCTTCATGGGTGAAATCTACCAAATGTTAAAAAATCAGTGCCAAACCTTTTCAAACTCTTCTAAAAGTGAAGAGGGAGAACACTTCCAAACTCATTTTATCCGCCCAGCATTACCCTGATAACAAAGCCAGATGAAGACACCACAAGAAGAGACAACTACAGTCCATTATTCCTGATGAACACAGATGCAAAAATCCTCAATAAAATACTAGCAGGACAAATTCAGCAGTAGAGTAAAATGATCATATGCCATGACAAAGGAAGATTTATCTTATAAAACAAAACTGGGGCGCCTGGGCAGCTCAGTGGGTTAAGCCTCTGCCTCCGGCTCAGGTCATGATCTGAGGATCGAGCCCTGCATCAGACTCTCTGCTTAACACGGAGCCTGCTCCCTCGCCCCCCACTCCCCCGCCCCCCGCTCTGCCTGCTGTTCTGCCTATTTGTGACCTCTCTCTCTCTGTCAAATAAATGAATTAAAAAAAAAAAAACTGACAAGTGTTAGGAATGTGGAGAAATTGGAACTCTTTTACATAATTGGTGAGAATACAAAATGGTGCATTTATTATGGAAAATAGCATAGATGTCCCTCAAAAAATTAAAAATAGCTAAAATATATTCTAACAATCTTAATTCTAGATATTTATCCAGGAGAATTGAAATTACAATCTTGAAGAGATATAAGCACTCCCATGTTCTTTATAGCACTATTCACAATAGTCAAGATGTGGAAGCAGCCTTAATGCCCATCAACAAATGAATGGATAAAAATGTAGTGTATGCATACAATGGAATATTATTCAGCCTTTAAAAAGGACATCATGGGGGTGGGAATGGATTAAATAGGTGAAGGGGATTAAGGAGTGTACCTGTCATGAAGAGCACCAGGGGATGTATGGAACTCTCAAATCACTAAATGGTACACCTGACACTATATAACACTGTATGCTAACTAAAAAATTAAAATAAAAACTTGAAGGGCACCTGGGTGGCTCAGTTGGTTAAGCATGCAACTCTTGATTTTGGCTCAGGTCATGGTCTCAGGGCCATGAAATAGAGCCCCAGGTCAGGCTCCACACTCAGCCTGGAGTTTGCTTGGCATTCTCTCCTTTTGCCCACCCTGCCAATCAATCAGTCAATAAAATCTTTAAAATAAAAACCTTTAAAAAGAAAGAAACTATACCATATGAAACAACACGGATGAACCTGGAGGACGTTATTCTAAATGAAATAAGCCAGCCATAGAAGGACAATTTCTGCATTATTTCACTTATTTGAAATATCTAAAATAGCTAAATTCAAAGAAGCAGAGATTACAATAATGTTTGCTAGGGGCTGGGGGAAGGAGAAAAGGGGAGTTGCTGTTAAAGTTTCACTCATACACAATGGTTATTTCTAAAGATCTTCTATACAACATCATGCCTATAGTTAGCAATATTATATTGTACATTTTTAAAAATTTAAGGGGGTGGGTTTCATAATAGTACTTTTATCACAGTAAAGTTTTAAAAATTATTAACAGAGTAGATTTCATGTTAAGTGTTTTACCATACACACACACACACACACACACAATGTTTAAGGATATTCTTAACTAAAGGCACTTTGGATTAGGAGATGGGGGTTTAAAGAATAAGGACAAAACTGTGTGACTGGATCAAAAAGTTCTAGGAAACAGTGACTAGGGGGGATAAGGATGGAAAATTTGAAGGATGTGAAGAAAAGTCAGGATAGGGGGTGCCTGGGTGGCTCAGTGGGTTAAGCCTCTGCCTTCAGCTCAGGTCATGATCCCAGGATCCTGGGATCGGGTCCCGCATCAGGCTCTCTGCTCAGTGGGGGGCCTACTTCCCCTCTCTCTCTGCTCTGCCTCTCTGTCTGCTTGTGATCTCTCTCTCTGTCAAATAAATAAATAAAATCTTTAAAAAAAAAAAGAAAAGTCAGGATGGGAAGGTCAGGGTCAGAGAGTAATACAATTTCATGCCATGCTAATGCATTATACTATTACACTCTTCTCTCAGATAAGTGGAAAATTTTGTGTGCTTTCATCATTTATGAAATGGAGTTAAGTATATTACATAACACATAATTATATATTTTATATACAGATATATGTATATATAAAAAATAATATATATAACAAATATATAAAATAGCCAAAATTTAAAAAATACGGCTATGGCTCAGTCCCCTGGAGAGAGAAAGATTGTTTATTTTTCCTAAAGAAAAAATAAAATAACAACAGCAACCAAAACAAAGATGATGAAACACTAGGAATAAATACTGATGGCAATGAGAAAATATTTTAAAGTTTTTAAAAATTAATTTTCTTGTTGTTGATAATAAAAAATGATCTACATTCAGAAGGCTTCAATTTGGGAGATAATGTAATTCAATTTGGATTTTGGAATGGCATCTCCCAAAGCAATGTGGAAGATGGTTTAGAATGTCTCTAGTATTTGAAGGTTGGACTATCTGTTGGGTGATTTTTCACAATGAATCTTCTTTAGAGAGCCATTGTTCTAGAAAGAAACCATTTAAAACAAGGGGTATAAAATGTTCATCTTCATGCCATTTAAATGAGGTTGCATGTATTTAGGAATATAAGTCTGTAGGAGTGTTTACTAGAGGGGATTTTCAAAAATTTTAGCTTATAGCCCAATGTATCCAATATCATCTGTACACTGAAAAGGATGAAACTGGATATTATGTTACTATCTCTTCCCATATTCAGTGTGTAATTATTTAATCAATATTCCTTTGCCAAATAAGGTAGATATCCTTAGAGAGTAGAAATGTTATTTAGGGACATGTTTTTTTTTTCTGTAAATTAAAATCCCTTTTAATTTGGGTCTCCATAATCCTTTGGGACTAAATGATAATTATTCAAAAGGAAAGTGTGAAACTGTCTTCAAGAGGAGAAGGATTCCAAGTGAATCCATTTTGGTTCATAAATATAGGGAAATAATGTTATATTATACATTAAATATTATATAAGTAACTAGGCAAGCTGAGTTTCCATACAAGGACTGTTCCTAATGGCTGTGAGACTCTGGACAACTCATTTAACCCCAATGGATCTCCATTTCTTCACTTGTAAAATGAGAGCTTGAAATTTAAGTGAAAAATTAGCAGTTACACCAAACTTCAAAAGCTTTTCCCTCTGAGGCCAGAGATAATCTTATAGTGCTTCCAAATGTTCTGCTCCCAGCATTCACTGCAAATCAATGAAAATAGGCAATCTAAACAAAACTCACTTTCTTTTATGCAATAGGATTGAAGGCATGTTCTAATTTAAAATATGCATCTCATTCTAGGAAACTTGCTTCATTCTAGTAAACCTTGTTCATTTAGTGAACAAACATTTACTTAAAACTAATCACTGATGCAAAATATGCAGGGTACTAGAATAAGAGGAAGGAGGAAGAAGAGGAGAGGGAGAGGGAGAAGGAGAAAAGTTGGTCATGTCCCCTTGTTTCAAGGAACTTAGAGACTAGTCGTGACAGAAGTGGAGAGACACACTTAAAGAATGACCACATGGCTTCCAAAGAGATAGCCATATTTTTTTTTCAATTAACTATGATTTTTCCTTTCTTCAAAGATTCATCTTGTTTTGTTTTTATTTCTAGTCATAAACAGTCATGTGCACCAATTTGCTATACTGTAGGCATTTTTCTTCCATGTATGGTATAGCATTTAATTTTCAAAAATGTGAGGTAGAAGAACACTTATAAGACAGATACTAGAATTCTCATCAGTGGCCATGATAGTGGGTGTCTGTGTGACTTGTCTACTATTCCAGAACCTGCCTCAAATATTAAGCCATGTATAATTTAAACAACTCATTTCTGTCAGGTCTATCAACAGAAAACATGCCCGAGTGAAAAGAAAGGATAGAGGAGCCTAAGGATGATAGGTTTTGTTGCAGAGAGAGAAGCACATTTCTAAATCAATTAAATTAGTTTGGGGGCATGGGTGAGTTATATCACTTCCAAAAACTAATCATATATTAAAATATGGGGCAATAACTGTTTGAGCAACAGGGGTTCAAGCTTTATAACATTAAGAATATAAGCCGGAAATTTCTCAGTGGAGAGGTAAGTTAATCATCACCGAGGCAATATTTTAAATATGTTTTCTAAAACATGTGTGTTCATATAATTATGCTTAGAATTAACTATGGCAAACTATGTTGTACTGCTCTAAGGTGAAGCTATCCACATTTTTTATCTATATGATTTTCAGGTCTTTGTATCCAATTTTACCCATTGACTTGAGAAAGCCAAAGGATTAAAATCTTCGTAATTATTGTGTTTGCTTAAAGCATAATTCATTGGATTTGTTGTTGTTGTTTTTGTTCAGGGGATTTAAACTTTCTTACAATCACCTGTTCTTACTATGTCTTGTCCTTGCAGTTATGATACAGGTTTCTTAGTGGAATAGGGAAAATAAATCACATTAAATAGGCTATTGGGATCTACTGAGTAGTGACTCTCTTAACACTACTGCAAAAAGAAAAGAAGAAAAAAAGGTATGGTAAATGAGATGCATGAAACCAAGACATTAGTAATTAGTTCAAGCTTTGAAGTTAGATAAGTATAGGTTCTAACTTCTCCTCTATTACTTATTAGTAGTATAATTTAACTAGTTATTCAAACATTCCAAATATTAGTTTTCCCATCTGTACATGGAGATAATTATATCAACACCATAAAATGTTTTGTGAGTTCTGTATGGCCAACTACTCATAAGATACTAATCCACTATGCATCCTCAAGGGTGGCCTGTGGTAACCTGCCCTCCAATAAGGCGCCACCCAATAATGGAAATCTAGATATAACACAAATGGCATTTGGCTCTAATCCTCTGTGGTTACTCAAGTGATCATTTCATCAATCTTGACAAAGCACTTCTTTTATTATTATGTTAGTCAGCATACAACATATTAATTTTTGATGTAGTGTTCCAAGATTCATTGTTTACATATAACACCTAGTGCTCCATGTAATACATTGCCCTCCTTAATACCCATCACCAGGCCAACTCAAACCCCCACCCTCTTCCCTCTGAAACTCTCAGTTGGTTTCTCAGAGTCCACAGTCCTTCATGGTTCATCTCCCCTTTCAAGTCCCCCCCTTCTTCATTTTTCCCTTCCTTCTCCTAATGTCCTCCATGCTATTCCTTATGCTCCACAGGTAAGTGAAACCATATGATAACTGACTTTCTCTACTTGACTTATTTCACTTATAATCTCCCCCAGTCCCATCCATGTTGATGCAAAAGCTGGGTATTCAGCCATCCTTTCTGATGGCTGAGTAATATTCCATTGTATATATGGACCACATCTTCTTTATCCATTCGTCTGTTGAAGGGCATCTCAGCTCTTTCCACAGTTTGACTATAGCGGACATTGCAAAGCATGGTATGTTATTGAATGTTTGAACATGAATCATAGCACGTTGGTAGCATTTCATTCCATGCTAGATCCACTGAGTTTTTGAAAAGATTCTGCTTTGCTGTAATCAAAAGTCTAAAATCACTTAGTTCTATCACAGGCAGTGTAATTTTTGGACAAAATATCTGGTAATTCTGATATTGTTTCTTAATCTGAAAAATGAGAATGATCACACTTACTAAACTGAAATGGGCTATCCAACAACTGATAAAACGACTTTCCACCAACAAGTCTACTTTAGAGCAAACGGACGATAACTTTCAAATATCATGTTTCACAATAAAAAGACTCTGGATTCTTAAATTTATAACATAATTATTTAGTCATTTAGGACATAAGAAGTGTTAACAAGTTCAAAGGACAGTATCAGCATTGTACCTCATTTAGCCGCTGCTCTCCAGTATGTATATATGTATGTATGTATGTATGTATGTATATGTTTTAGCTTTGCTAGACACTTCAGAGAATTGTGTAGATCTAGTCTGATTTAACTTTCCCTGAAGTTTCTTCCCCAAATGCATGAAAGCTGACTTATTCAAAATACCTATAGAGTATAGCACCATGAGTTCTGAAGCCTTCACATTAAAAAATAACAGCATTGGGTATTATATACAACTGATGAATTGTTGAACACTACACCTGAAATGAATGATGTACTCTGTGTTGGATAATTGAATTTAAATTAAAAAAAATAGTTAACACAAGGCTGAATCAACCAACAGGACAAAAAAAAAAATTGATTAGGAAGTTATTCAGTCTTTTAACAACATGTTTTTTTTCTGTAACTTCAGGCCAGACATATATTTTGACAGCATTTTTAGTGTGTCTAGATCTACATTTTTTTTATGTATTCATTAAGCAATCGCTATGCCCCCATTCTTTTTTCTTATTGATGTAGTGCATTGATACCAAACCCACAGTGGATATATCAGGTTGATGAGAGCAGCTGTGGCAAACGACTATCTATTTCTTTCTCATTTTAAATTTACTGATTCAGCCAACTGCACTGTATGATTTAGAAAAGAAAAATACCCTACAATGGGTCTAGGAGCGCTTAACAAACATCACTGCAATTCTGGAAATACTTTTACTGTCTGTTTTATATCAGCCACGGCCAAGAATACCTATAGAGCAGGTTTAATACCTTATGGTATTATCTTAAACCTCGACACAATAGGAGAAACACGGCAGCTTATTATTGAATGAGGCAATATTGAATTTTTTTGTGTCTGTTACGATTCACTTTTCTACTGAGGCATGCCTCATAAGTTTTATTTCATTTTTTGGCCTTTAACAAAAAGGGATTTTGATTGTTTCCCCCTCCAGATACAGCTGCATTTTTACCTTGACTCTACTAGCAAGTGATTCAAAATAGTCCTCAAAAGAACTGAATCTTTCAGAGGAAAAAAAAAATGGGAAATTCAAGGAAAGGAGAATAATAACTGAAATTAGGCACAATCCCATGCACATGTACACACGTGCATACACACACACACACACACACACAACATACAATGTTTTGCTTTATTGATGTTCTGCATGAAAGATTCACAACAGCCATGCATCAGTTTCAAAAAGGGAAGAAAATTTTATTTTTATTATTATTATTATTATCATCATTATTATTATTATAGAAGCCTAATAGAAACAAAAATCTACATATAGATGAAGGTAAAGGGAGGCAATAAATGAGAATAAGGCAAAGTTACGTCAGATCGGGTACTACAGCATCGAACCTCATCAACTTGGCAAATCCTGTGGGAACAGCTAGGCTGGAGTACCTACTGAGAGGCCTCGGCAGAGCATTCTCCCCTCAGGTGAGACTTCCAACAGACCATCCCCATAAGGGCCATATTTACAGGTCAAATAATGGTGTGTTGAAATTGAATGTCTGTTCTTCTATGTGCAGTTTGGAGCAAGCTGCATTTTCATATTATCACATTTCTATAATTTCAAGGAGTTTGGGCTACGTGTTCTACCTCCCCTCCCAGATTCCAATCCTGAGGGCCAGCCAGAAGGGGGGCGCAGGAGGGGGTATCCGACAAGATTTGTAGCTCTTGGCATCAGGACTGGAAGAGACAGTTCCGACCTGGAGGCCAGATAATATACTTCAAACAACTAGGCTCCCAAGGTTATTCACGCAGCAGCACGAGTCCCACAGACAACATTCTTTAGCCTGCCTAGGTACACATGCAGGCCTAGGTGGTCAGTTATGTGGGACAAATCCCGAAAACATCTATCCAGACAGAACAATTAATAGATCCTATCTTCAACATCATCGGGTGTTCAGTTTTCTACAGATACATTCATGGATTTAGAAGCTTCACTATTTATGCAAACTATGATTTTTTTTAAAGATTTTATTTATTTATTTGAAAGACAGAGATCACAAGTAGGCAGAGAGGCAGGCAGACAGAGAGAGGGAAGCAGGCTCCCCACTGAGCAGAGAGCCCGATGCAGGGCTTGATCCCAGGACCCTGGGATCATGACCTGAGCCGAAGGCAGAGGCTTTAACCCACTGAGCCACCCAGGTGACCCGCAGACTATGATATTAAGAAGGCAATATTACTACAATACAAATGAGAAAGTTACTGCTGATTAATATTGTCATTATGTCTGCCTAAATTTCCCCTTGAAATGTCTACTCATTTTTCACTCATTTATTCACTTAATAATTATTTGTTCAATGCCTAATCTGTGTAAGGTGCTGCACAAGATCCTGAGCACAGGTGAGAAGCAATGAGGGAAATATTTCTCACATTCTCCTCGGGTATTATTCTTTGGTAAGGGTACACAAAGATTAATCTAGTGATCATAGATATATTTAAGAACAGATGGTAGAAAATGCTGTGAAGGAGGGGTAGTCAGTTGTAAAGGAGGACTTAAGAAAGGAGCTTGCCTGGGCCCGAGAAAGTTTACTGAAGAAAAACAAGGACTACCAAAGGATGGAAGTAGAAGCTAGTCAGAACAGGAAGACTACGTTGAATGTGCAGAACTCCTATAGACTTGTATTTTTAAATGTCCTATAGAAGAGCATTGATAGCTTTGAGAGAATGATAGACAGTTAGCATGGGGCTTCAGAGACAGAAGACTACCCATAATGGAATTTGAGAAGGTAACAGAAAGCCAATGACATAGTAACTCATAGGCCATGGCAAGGATATTGTGTTTATCCTGTAAGTAATGAGAAGGTATTAAGAGGTTTGAATCAGAGGGTCCACTTGGGGTGATTTATATGAGCATATGTATTTGTATGTGTCCATAATATTTGTTTTATGCAAAAGATATTTCTGTTTCAATGGGGGTTATGTTTCTTCCTAATACATTAAAAAATAATGAATTTTTTTGTTTCTGTTCACATTTTAAAACTCCATTATTATTTACTTTCCTATTAGAAAAAGGTTTTTTTTAAAGTTTTTATTTTTTATTTGTCAGAGAGAGAGAGAGGGAGAGAGGGATCACAGGCAGACAGAGTGGCAGGCAGAGTCAGAGGGAGAAGCAGGCTCCCCGCTGAGCAAGGAGCCCGATGTGGGACTCGATCCCAGGACGCTGGGATCATGACCAGAGCCGAAGGCAGCTGCTCAACCAACTGAGCCACCCAGGCGTCCCCAGAAAAAGTTTTGACTGTGATTTGCGTTAAGACTGATGAATCATAGACCCGTTCTCCTGAAACAAATAATGTATTATATGTTAATAAAAAAAGAGAAGTTAAAAAATGAAAAAAAGAAAAAGGTTTTGAAAGTGTGAAACACTTCAAAAATGTGAATTTGTAACAATATGAATCAATATGTAATGACTTGCCAAAACACAAAGCACCAGTCCCATATGGCTTCAAAGGTGAATTTTATGATTTAAGGAAGGCGATATCAATTTTCTATAGAAAATGGAACCAAAGGGAACACTTCGAATGCATTCTATAAAGCCAAAATTACCCTAACACCAAATAAAGCAAACTGTTATAAGAAAGGGAAATTACACATCAAGATCTCTCATGGATATAGATGCAAAAAAACCTCAAAAAATATTAGCATAATTGAGCCCCACAAGTACAAAAATAATTATACTAAGTGACCAAGTGGGATTTATTCCTGGTATGCAAGGCTGGTTCAACATTTGAAAATCAATTAATATAATCCATCACAACAGGCTCTAAAAGAAAAATCTTATAATATTAATAGATGTTTTTGTCATGAATGGCTATTGGATTATATCAAAATCTGTAAACAAACTAGCAACAGAGATAAAACTTCCTCAACTACATTTAGGACATCAATAAAACCAAAAACCAAAATGATGCTAACATGATACTTAATGGTGAGAAAGTAGATGTTCTTCTCCTGAAACTGGGAAAACAGAGACCATCACTCTCATCACTCCTATTCAACTTCGAAAATTCTAGCTAAAAAAAGAAAAGTTACACTGACTGGAAGGAAAGAATAATATGTCTTATCTGCAGATGACATAATTGCCCTATGTGGCAAAACTCCAGGAATCAAACACAAAACAAAGCAAAACTAGAAAACAAAAATACAGTTTTGGAATTAAATATGTAGTAAGAGAAAGTTTGTAGGATATAAGGTTAATATATACCCCCCCCAAAAAAATGCTTTCCTGCATACCAGCAATGAACAGTTGGAATTTGAAATTAAAAAAATAAAATACCATTTATATTAGCACTCTAAAAATTAAAAGCTTACATAAAAATCAAACAAAATATGTACAAGATCTACATAGGAAAAATACAAAGCATTGATGAAGGAATCAAAGAAGAATTAAGTAAATGGGGAGGTATTCCATGTTTATGGATAGGAAATAATACTATTGTGAACATGTCAGTTTTTATCACCTTGATCTATAAATTCAATGCATTCCTAATAGAAAACCACAGTGAGTTACTAAGCAGACTCTAAAATGTATATGGAAAAGTAAAAGACCCAGGATCGCCAACATGAAGTTAAAGGAGAAGAACAGAAAACAGACATTACCCAAATTCAAGACTTAACTATAAATCTACAGTAACCAAAACAATGTGGTGTTGCTGAAAAAACGGACAAGTCAATGGGACAGAATAGAGACCCATAAGCAGACCCACAGTCAACTGATCTTTGACAAAGGAGCAAAAACAATCCAACACAGGAAGAATAATCTTCTCAATAAATGCTACTGAAACAAATGGACATTTGCAGGTTAATTAAAAAAAAAAAAATGAATCTAGACATTGACCTTGTATTCTTCACAAAATTAACTCTGAACACAAAACTTTACAATTCCAGAATATAACATGAGAAGAAATTTAGGTGACCTTGAGTTTGGTAATTAACTTTTAAGTACAATACCAAAGGCATGACCCATGAAAGAAAAAAAATTATAAGTTAGACTTCATTATAATTAGAAACTTCTGCTCCGTGAAAGTCACTGGTAAGAGAACAAAAAGACAAGCTATGGACTGGGAGAAAAATCTTTGCAAGACACATATCTGATAAAAGACTGGTATTTGAAATCTACTAACTACTCTTAAAATTTAAAAAATAAAAATACAAATAAATCAATTAAAAATTAGGTAAAATGGACACTTCACCACTGAAGATACTTAAATGCCAAATAAAGCCATCTAAAATGAACATCTAAGGTGATAAGATGCTCAATATCATATGTCATGAGGAAATTGCTGATGGATACAATAATGACATACCATTGCTCACCTATTACAATGGCGAAAAGCCAAAATTCTGGCAATACTTATCCAATAGCTAGTGGGAATGCCAAATGGTGCAGCCACTTTGGAAGACGGTTTGACAGCTTTTTGGTTTTTTTTAAGATTTTATTTATTTATTTGAGAGAGAAAGAGCACAAGCTGGGGAGGGGCAGAGAGGGAGGTAGAAGCAAATTCCCAACTTATCAGGGAGCCCAACATGGGGCTTGATCCCAGGACCTTGATCATGACCTGAGCTGAAGGCAGACACTTAACTGAGTTACCCATGAACCACATTTTGAAAGTTTCTTACAAAACTAAAAATACTCTTACCTTATGGATCCAATAATCACACTCCTTAATAGTCACCCAAATGAGTTGAAAACCTGTCCAGGAATATTGACATCAGGTTTATTTGTAATTGTCAAACATTGGAAAAAACCAAGATTTCCTTCAATAACTAATTGAAAAATAATGTCATTTGTTCTCTCCTAAAGGGAATGGAATAAAATTATTTAGATTTTTGGAAAGAGGAGCAAATATCTTAAATCCCACTATTGCAATAAAAGCACTTCATAAATATGTAAATCTAATATATATATATATATATATGTATATATATATATATTTTTTTTTTTTTTTTTTTTGGTGGGGGAGTCACCTGGGTGGTAGAGTGGGTTAAGTGAATGACTCTTGGCTTTGGATCCTGTGTGATTTCACCGTCATGAGATGGAGCCCCACATTGGGCTCCACACCCTGTGCTGTCTGCCTTGGATTTTCTCTTGTGCATGTGCTCTCTCTCTAAAATAAACAAACAAACAAATAAATAAATAAATATTTTTAAGAAGTATTTAATATGCTAGGGGTTTTCTGAAATATGAGAATTCAAACTTGAAATTATTTTTACAGAGAATACTACTTTCTTTTAAAAAATACAAAATCTTCATAATTTATCAGGTAGGAGCAAAGATTTCTTTTATTATGTAAATATACAATGTCCTTTATACTTCAGTTTTCTAAGGGGATATAATACTATCTACTTCGCAGAGTCGCTTTAATGAATAAAGTGGAAACGATGTATCTGAATAGTATGTGGTAAGGGGATCAGTCTTGCTTTCTTTCACTGCTCCTCTGTATGTTCAAACACGCAGGCATGCACTTTCACACCCAAATCCTAACTTCTGTGTCTTACAGTTTCAGCACTGAGGTTAGGGAACAAAAGCACAGCCCTTACGTGAAGTGGGGATCAGATAGATCAATATGAAAGCGCTGGTAGTTAAGTTAGACTCAACGCTCTCAGTTCTTACACAATCAACTGTAGCAGGAGGTTGTAAACCAGGCACTCTGAAAATGCAAAACACCTCACAGTTCCACTAGATGTGAAAATAGTGAAATCAGTTCCTGCCATTCTTCTATTCACAGAGGCTTCAGAGAAATGGAGGGGTTAGGATGACTGAAAGCATGCGAGAGGCGAAGCTCAACCCCGGGGTGGTCAAACACTTTCATTTCCGGGAACAGTATAAAAAGATTTTGCAATCTAGATAAGCTTCTTTTCATAGACTGAATCCTCTCCAAAAGGCATGTGAACTGTTGATAGCCATCGACTTCTCGAAGCCAGTTTATTTTCTAAATTCTGATGCCTCGCGCGTCTAATATCCACTTTCATTTTCTACTCTTCATGGAAATAATGTTGATATTGTGGTGCTGTCAGTAAAAATGTGTAAATGGAAACTTACAAGGAAATTTGTTCTGACACTACAAACGGTAAATAATTTTAGTCTGTTTATACTGATGAGGAAACTGATGTGTCTTCTTTGTCATTTTCCTCTCTCCACTGTTATTACCCGCATCTACTTTTGAAAGCACAGTCTGTGAAAAATGATAGCAGTTGCTGGCCTGTTTTTTTTTTTTTTTTTTTTTTTTTTTAGCTTTTCATTTTATTTATTTTTTCAGCGTAACAGTATTCATTCTTTTTGCACAACACCCAGTGCTCCATGCAAAACGTGCCCTCCCCATTACTCACCACCTGTTCCCCCAACCTCCCACCCCTGACCCTTCAAAACCCTCAGGTTGTTTTTCAGAGTCCATAGTCTCTTATGGTTCGCCTCCCCTCCCCAATGTCCATAGCCCGCTCCCCCTCTCCCAATCCCACCTCCCCCCAGCAACCCCCAGTTTGTTTTGTGAGATTAAGAGTTTCATCAAGATCAAAAGCTTTTGCACAGCAAAGGAAACAGTTAACAAAACCAAAAGACAGCTGACAGAATGGGAGAAGATATTTGCAAACGACATATCAGATAAAGGGCTAGTATCCAAAATCTATAAGGAACTTAGCAAACTCAACACCCAAAGAACAAACAATCCAATCAAGAAATGGGCAGAGGACATGAACAGACATTTCTGCAAAGAAGACATCCAGATGGCCAACAGACACATGAAAAAGTGCTCCACGTCACTCGGCATCAGGGAAATACAAATCAAAACCACAATGAGATATCACCTCACACCAGTCAGAATGGCTAAAATTAACAAGTCAGGAAATGACAGATGCTGGAGAGGATGTGGAGAAAGGGGAACCCTCCTCCACTGTTGGTGGGAATGCTGGCCTGTTTTATAGGGGAGGTCAGCTTTCCATTTTTAACTGGGCATGGACACCAGATTTGCAAAAAGCTTGATGGTATTGCAACGTACCACCTAGCCCTCCGTCTTCTGGGATGTCAAACAGCAGCCCTCTTATTTGTAAATCCAATTGTTTATTTTATTTCATACTCCATCTGTTTGGATCTCTTCTCTCACTGTCCCCTAGCCCATCGTCAGATGAAAACATTATAGGAACTTCACTTCAGGATGAATACTCCACACCCTTTGTGAGATCCATTAATTTTTTCAACACTCAAAAAACAACTTTTTCAAAGATTATTTATTTTAGAGAGAAGGAGAACACATGTGACTGAAGGGGGTTGTGTAGATGGGGAGGAAGAAGGAGAGAGAATCTGAAGCAGACTCCTGGCTCAGTGCAGAGCCTGATCTCAATGGGAGGATCCTGAGCCAAAACCAAGAGTCCCACACAACCAACTGTGCCACCCAGGCACGCCAGCACCTCCCCATTTTTTTTTTTTTTTTTTTTTTTTTTTTTTTGGTGCAAGTACCAGACAATCAAACAGGTTGGCATAACAACTACAACAGAGAATAAAACAATCTAACAATATAAAGTTTACATTCCAGAGATAAAAACAGATGATGAATGAATAGATTACAGATAGAGTGATTACACATTTCACAAATATTACAGAGAAGAAAACAAAGCACTAGAATAGAGAAAAATGGTTTGCCTTGGGTAAGACTTGATTCAGATAGGCGCTCACTAAAAGTTGGTTAAAGATAACTTTTATTAAGCAGATAAAGTAGGAAGAGCAAAGCAGGGGAACAGGGGAGGTGGTGGGGAAATCCTTCCAAGCAGACGTAACATGCGATAAACAAGGGCTGAGTCAGGAAAGAGCTTAGTATACTCCAGAAACTGGGGGTGGGGGGTGGGGAGAAACCAAGAAGGCTCTAATCCATGAGTGAGGAGGGAAATTATTCACCATGAGGTTGAAAAAATAATGGGTCACGTCACAAAGGGGCAGCAACTTGAATGTTTAGGAATGAAATTTCATACTTGTTACGCTGGTTGACAAAGGAAATATTTAAACAGGAAGTGACATTTCCATTTCGATCTTCAAAAATCCATTCTTGCTACTGCATGGCAAGTAGATTAGGGTGAGATTTGGGTACAAGTAGTTCAAGTGTGAGAAAATTCTGGTTTGCATTGTGATCCTAGTGGAGGTCCAGAGAGGAAGACACATTCAAGACCTACTTTGGAAAGTGAAGTGGTAAAATTTGCTGCTGGATTCGATGTAAAAATGAGGAAAATAATGTGATAAGTACTAACTAACTAAATACATAAATACATAAAATGACAAAAATTCAGAAATAGTAAAACTGAAACCACTAAATCTGATGTCTCCCTGGCTCAGCCAGAGGAGCATGCAACTCTTGGAGTAGTAGGTTTGAGGCCCACCCTTGGTATAGAGATGACTAAAATAAATAAACTTAAAAGAAAAAAAAAAAACAAAACACCAAATCAATATAGGGTATGTAGTAAGAGTTTATTGTGATGTAAGAGTGGTTTGTGAACTAGGAGTTTAGCAATGTAGAAGTGATATGAAGCTTACCAACAGGGCTTTACAGGACGGCTTAGAAGGTGAAAATGAAGATGTTTAACCCTTACAGTGATTGGTTACTGCAAGGGGTGGGGTTTAATCTTCACAATGATTGGTTACAGTTTCTGCAGATGGCAGGGGACTGATTAAAAGTGTTTATCTTCTGATATCTTTAGGAAGATGACTTAAGTTTCTTTGTGATTATCAGAGGCATTTACAAGAGATGACTTAAGTTCTGACTATGTTCATGAAATAATCTAGATTTAGCTTTGCTTATATGGTTTAGATGGTTTCGTCTCTTCGAAATTCTCAAGTCCAGTCTCCATTTTGCATTTAATTTGAACAATGTCTAGATTTCTGCCATATGTCATTCAGATACGGTGGCGCCATTTCCCAAGGTTGGAAAGTTTAAAGCAGAGCCAATTGAAATCAAAGTCATTTTACAGTCCATTTAATTTTGAGATGACTCTGGAACATCAACTAAAATAGCATAGAGTTGCATATTTTTGTAACTCAGATATGAAGTTGAGTAACATGAGTTTAAGAGATTATTTATTCATGAGTAGATGAGATCACTTTGAAAAGGGCTAGAAAAAGAAAACACATGATGATTCTCTGAGCAACTCAATGTTAAATGTTTGAAAATAGTTTAAATTGTATATCTTATTGATTCATCCGGGTACAGAGAATGTTTTTGTATATGTGCTTATGATAAAGCATCCTTTAATTCCCCTTATGTTTCTCTTTTACTGCTGTTCAAACGTTACAAACAGATACCATTAAGTTTAAACCGATATTACTTTAAGGGAAAAAAAGAAAAAACCTTACATTTTATGAAATCATGGCACTGTCCAGATTTTTCTATTCAACACTTGCATTTTCACTGAATAATTGCACAGTGTTTAGTTTCCTTTGGCTAGTGGAGGCAAAAATTGAAATTTTAAAAGCTAGGATACAGGGGAAGGAAGATGTTCTTTCTCTAGAAAAATATGCATAAACCTAATTTTGCTTTGCAATTTCTATTTGCCTCTGCCAAAGGCACACTTCTCAGGAAAAATACTGTATATAAATCCCTTTATAATGCTAGTGCTTGAGGTAAGGATGTTCCAGCCAGATAAGTAGCAGGAGCCAACCTTGTTAGCAGATCAATGTGTTATAACAGATTTTAACTGAATACGGTAGTTGTGTTTGGGGGAAAAAATAGCATCTGAGTGTTTTTTAAGATTAAAAAGAAATTTGCAGTCCATCTAAGCTCAGTTTTACAGAAGAAGAAATTGAAGTTTGTCAAGGTTAAGTCCATTTCTCAAGGTCATACAGCTCCAGTTGTATAATCACTGTGGAACTTGAACTCAGGTCTCCAGACTGGAGCCCCTGCCGTGTACAAGCTGATGTGACACAGCTTGCATATGCATCCATTGGAGCAGCCATTTGTACTGAGACTGTCTGTCTTTTGGTGATACTGTTGCTTAATTTAAATTATAAACAGTGCTCGCTTCGGCAGCACATATACTAAAGTTATAAACATTGCTATAACCAATTATCTCTTGGGGTTAAGAGAGGCCTCTTGAGTTTGAGTACATAGGATCATCTTTGGGAAAGACACAGATCCAAAAATATATTTACTTTCTTCTACTATACTAGTTTTCATTCTTTCTGGGTTTTGAGCAGCTGCCCCTTTGATACTGTAACACTGAGGTTAAGAATATCAGGATTTAGAAAAGCACAAAATTAATCATCTCTACTTCACACATTGCTGAGGAATCTGTTACAAAGAACTTTTCAGAGTTGGGTTTTGTTCTTCTTTCCCTAAAAATCCTACAATTCTTAATTTCCTGAACATTTCATTCATTCATTCATCATTCATTCATTCATGTGTTCAGCATTCTTTCATTCAACAAATATTTTTTAAGCATGAATTTTGTCATATATTTAGTATAAGAATACAGAGAATACATGAATGCAGAAGGGGGAAAAAAAACAGTCCCCACATAGCTTATAGTATAGAACATGAAAGAGAAACTCACAACTAAGTGTATAATTATAAGTTCATAATTATAAATTGTGATATGTGCTGTTTGAGAAATACCCAAGTGATATGAAGAAGAATTACATTGGAAAGTATATTTAGATGGTAGGTTAAGGACATTCTAAATACAAATGGGGCTAGGAACAAACACACTAAGTAGTCAGGCAACTTACGAAACAAAATATTTTGAAGAAAGCATGGAACATTCATTATTAAAGCTAATCATATTGAAGCATGTCATAAACAAGTGTAGGTTTTGTAATCTGGGTAAATTTTTAAATTATTTTATAGAAATGAAAATCATCAAATTACAAACTTCCTACAAGCAACCACACTCACTGTTAGTCCTCTCCTTTTGATTTGTATTGTTGTCTGAAACATCAGTGAGTTGTCAATTTCCAAAGTATAGCACAATTCACTGTTGCAAACAGTTAAATATTCACATAATTTCAGTTGTCAAAATTTAGAGGATGTTTTTCTGGAGGAGATTTTTTTCCCTAAGTCTGCATATTCTATACCTCTTGAATCATGAATAGGTGACTTTCCTAGATACAAAGACTGTCGGATTTGAAAGAAAAGAAGAACAAAGCCTACTTTGACTGTGTTTGGTATATGGCAGAATATTTAACCTTTTTCAGCCTAAATATCCTTATGTTTATAACAAAAAAGAAATTGCATCCATCGTATAAGGCTGTGCAGAGGATGATATAATGAATAAAACAATGACCATGGAGACCAGCACAACATACACATGAAATATATAACAACTAATATCATATCACCTCTGTCAAAGAATTATTATATTGCATTGTAATTGTTCACTTATTTTTCTCCTCAACTGGTCTGTGAATTGCTTGAGGGCTGGAGCAACTTTTTCAGTAGGGATTTACTTCTTTATTTTTGAATTAAGTACCATAAATTTTATAAAATTTAGCCATCTTAAAGTTGTTAAAAGATATTAAGCATTTTCCTGCTTTCTTATATAGAATTCATTAGACTTAATGAATCCCTATCGGAATTCTTCCAGCCTTTGTGAAAGACTGTTTTTTACTTAAGATGTTTAATATCTCCATGCTCATTGGGGTCTTTGATTCCTTTTGCATGCTTTGCTTTTACTCCTGTCGTTTCTCTGACCATGCACTATTACTTTTATTATATTGATAGATGGCATACTTCAGTCTCTGCTCTTCATGATCAATTTTTTCTTATAATCTTATAATCGTCTCTACACATACAAACCAGATTACCAATCTTGAATCTATTGCCTATATTATATGGATTCTGAGTTTAAATATTCCTATATATGCCAATAGTATAATATAGTCAACAGAATAGTTGACTATTATAATTTTAATTATAATTAAAATTATAATTTAATTATAATTAAAATTATAATTATAATTATAACTTAATTATAATTAAAATTATAATTTTAAAATTATAAAAAATTATAAAAATTATAAAATTATAATTTTAATTATAATAGTCAACTATTCTGTTGACTATATTATAATAGTATACTACAGTATAGTCTTTTAGGCATTTAATTTTGCTATTAATATGCTTTTAATGTTGTTTCCCTTACTTTTTTATTTGTAACCAGCATGCCACTTAGTTTGGAAGGTTGATACAGTAAAGATGAGATATTTATTACTTATACTATAATTGTAGTAAAATGGACATATTTTTTACTCAAGCTAGTGCATATGATGACACTTGGACATCTCCCAAGAATTATCTCATCCAACTTTCTCATTATAGACATGAGGAAACAGACAAGTTAATTGATTTATCCAGTTATACAACTATTTATGAGCAAATATGAAAATTGAGCTTTTAACTAATTTTAACTAGATTTTAACTAATTCTAGTAATTTTTATGTTATCTTATGTCTAACAACATTTTCCAGTGTGAAACTCTATCTGATGACAATTTTAATTATATATGATGATGATTAAAACATATTTTGGGGGGAGGGACAGAGCAAGAGAGAGCATTTTATTAGGCTCCAGATTCAGCATGGAGGCTGGCTGGGGGTTCAATCTCATGACCCCTACATCATGACATCAGTCAAAACCAAGAGTCTAATGTTTAACTGACTAAGTCACTCAGTTGCCCCTTAAAACATATTTCCAAAATCCAAAGGAAATATAAGTTGTCAATAAGATGTAGCGCTGATCTAGCTAGCCATCACAATAAATATGAAAGATGAGTTCTTTAAGCTTATTTTATATTTCTTTTTGTTTTGTTGTTGAGATTCTAGGTCAGTCATACTTTATTCTAAAGTAAAAGAAGTCTTTCTCATTTCAAAGTCTATAAACACTTCCCCACTTTCCAATGTCTTGGCTGTTATTATGCCAAAATCTATGGGAACTGGGAAAGAAAGAAAGACTCTCAAAGCATGCCTATTATATTTTTGACCTATGAGCTTACTTCAGAGTCAGAGTTCCTAAGAACATTTAAAGTATACTTCTTGTGGTGTGACAGTTTTAACTTACTAAGATTTCAGTGGCTTCATTATGCCTATTTCCCCCAGATGCCTGTAGATCATAACAAAGTCAGGAATTAGAGATTCATTTCCTCCTCTCTTTTCTTCATAGTATCCAGGGTCTGCTATTTCATTCTGTGGCATTTTATGTGGTTTGTAGTTAGTAATATGTAAAATTTAGATTTAACACTTATCAATATGCTACTGCTATGAAGTTCTGATAAGTGAGGGATAGGAGCTAGGCATGCAAACCTGGATTTGCAAACCAAATCATGGACTAGCAAATCACAGTTTCTGTAAAGGCAGCTAATCACTTTATTGGCAGAAGAGAGAATTTTGGAGAAGGTAAAGTGTGGCATACCATTATGAGCCCTTAATAGGATTTTGGTATAATGTTGGCATTTAAACATTTATGGAAAAAGATATTTTATATTTTGGGTCATTGTTTTAGGGAAATTTTCCAGAAACTAAAGACAGTAGACATCATTTGCAAATTACAAGAAAGTGACCAAAATGTATTGGCATATACAGAAGAATTACTATCTTAATCTCACAAAACAAACTGGGGGTTGCTGGGGGGAGGTGGGATTGGGAGAGGGGGAGCGGGCTATGGACATTGGGGAGGGGAGGCGAACCATAATAGACTATGGACTCTGAAAAACAACCTGAGGGTTTTGAAGGGTCAGGGGTGGGAGGTTGGGGGAACAGGTGGTGGGTAATGGGGAGGGCACATTTTGCATGGAGCACTGGGTGTTGTGCAAAAAGAATGAATACTGTTACGCTGAAAAAATAAATAAAATGGAAAAAAAAATAAATAAGAAGAAGATAAGCATGTGTAATGAGCTAGTACCATATTCCAAAATAGTTAAAACCTTGCAAATAAAGTCACGTGGAATTAATGGTTTTATTCAAGGAAAGGACAATCTGGACATCAATCACATAGGCAGCATGAATGAACTTAGCAAGAGATAGGAACGTAATGACTTCCAGCAATCGCTGTCATCATAACTTAACATTTGCATAACTTAAAAATATCTGTGGAGTACTGGCTAGAATGATAATTCACTGTAGTTATTACACTTTCCAAATAAAAATCTGCATTATCACATTTGATCCACACAATGATGCTAAATTGTCCCATGACAACTTGGCAGTTTCTTATCACCATTTTCATAAAAGAATATCTAGAGCTGGGTGATGACAAAATTTGAACTTGAACCTATGTCCTTTGGGCTCAAATCTCAGGCTATTATAATCTATTATCTTTCTCTTTCTCAAGAGAAAATGGTAACTGATAAATTAAGTAATAGAATTTAACTCCTTATTGATCTGTACTGTTGAACACAGATGCAAATTTAGATACACAGTGACTTTTTTCAATAAATTAAATTCTGAAATAGAAAGTATTTTCAAAGTCAGGGTTAAAAATATCAAAAAGCATCAAAAAGTCTTCATGCTGAAAATTACAGTCCCTTGACACTCCCTCATGGCAGCTTTGCTCTTCAAAGGCAAACATTTTTAACTACTTTAGTTTAACTTATTATTTTCTCCTCTCTTTACAAGGTGCATTTTTATCTGGATCATCTTTACAAACATTTAACTTGTTGTTTTTTATTTTTTTTATTTTTATAAAGATTTTATTTATTTGACAGAGAGAGAGAGATCACAAGTAGGCAGAGAGGCAGGCAGAGGGAGAGGGGAAAGCACTCTCCCTGCTGAGCAGAGAGCTCGATGCGGGGCTTGATCCCAGAACCCTGAGACCATGACCTGAGCCGAAAGCAAAGACTTAACTCACTGAGTCATCCAGGTGCCCCTGGATTGCTATTTTGCTTTTGTTTTTGTTTTTTTAAATATTTTATTTATTTGACAGAGAGAGAGATCACAAGTAGGCAGAGAGGCGGGGGGGTGGGGAGGGAAGCAGGCTCCTTCTGAGCAGAGAGCCCGATGCAGGGCTCCAACACAGCACCCTGAAATCATGACCTGAGCTGAAGGCAGAGGCTTAACCCACTGAGCCACCCAGGTGCCCCGATTGTTGTTTTTTAAAATTTCTTCTTTAGCTCCATGCACTTTAACCCAATTAAATGTAATTAATTAATTAATTAATTAATTAATGCAATTAAACCCATTTTAGGTTTATCCTAAACCCTTCCCTACTCAGACTTCCAGTAAGACAAATTCTAACTAGTAGGGGCCTCAACACCTCAGGTTTCCCCTTCTATTAAAGAAAATTTAGTCATGTGTGTATTTTCATCATTCATTAATCTGACTATACATAATATTTGTAAGTCATGCTTAGTACTTGTCCACGAATTCTTTAAAATCAACTTGAATAAACCTATACTTATTGAAAACAGGTGGGTCCAGAAGGTCTTGCATTGGGTTCTGAGGTGGTATAAAATTCAAATGTACATGAAGGTGGGTTGTTACTGCCCTCTATCCATATGTTTTATATTTTTCAATAGATTCCAACTCTTGTTAGAAAATACTATGTATTGAGGAACTTAAAAAAAGAATTTTAGAAAGGCTCAAAGGAAAAATAATCCTATGCTAGTCTTTATTTATTTATTTTTTTAAAGATTGATTGAGAGAGAGCGAGAGAGAGAGCGCACGCGCACACAAGTGCAAGCCAGGCAGGGGCAGAAGGAGAGAGAGAGAGAATCTCAAGCAGACTCCCCTGTGAGCACAGAGCAGAGCTGAGCTCCATCTCATAACCCTGAGATCATGACCTGAGCCAAAACCAAGAGTCAGACACTCAACCAACTGAGCCACATAGGTGCCCCTAACCCTATGCTAGTCTTTTATTCATCTCTGTACTTTTTTTTTTTCTTTACCACAGAGAGCCACAGATATACAAGGAGAAAAGGTACACATACAGACCTCAGCACACATTAAAACAAACACATGATCGCATACTCTTACCATAGTTTACCTTATATCACAGAAGTTGCAAAATCAAATTAAATTGCTTTGCATCTTAAAGGCATTTCTTTCTTCATTCTCCCTTTAACAACAATACTACTCAAGATCCACTCATGATAGTCTATTCCCTTTTTGCATTTCAACTTCTGGTAGCAGTCACAAACCCATTCCCATACTTTGGAAGGTGTATGCTAATATTGGGATAAGTTTATCAGTAGACATTAAAATGGAAAACTACGTGTGTTCAAATGAAAGGTAGTTTCATAAGGATCATCATTTAGCTGATGCAGTTGGGTTTCCAGATGTAGACATGTAAAAACTAGGACAAAAGATAGATAGCTTGTTCTAAGGTACACATATAGCAATGTGCCATGGGACCCTCTGATAGATCTCCAAATTACTTGGAGGTGACTCATTTTTAGTAATGAGTACCATGGGTTCATACCATAAAACGGCAGGCACATCTAAAGGTAAAAGCAGTATATTGTGATCTCACAGGTAGATAAAGTCAGAAATATATGGAGTGTATACTTCCATGAAAAAAAAATAAAACCCAACACATATTTTTTAATTTTTTTTTCTTTCCATCTCATTTTGAAATCTCATAATATTGTTGGAAATACAAAATTACTACTAGACCAACAGCAAAGGAAAAATTATTATATGTGAGACTGATCTGGCAAGATAATGCAGGGAAGATTAATGGAAGCTCAAATCTATAGGTGAAAATTCTTTTTTTTTTTTTTAAAGATTTTATTTATTTATTTGACAGAGAGTGAGTGATCGTAAGTAGGCAGAGAGGCAGGCAGAGAGAGAGGAGGAAGCAGGCTCCCCGCTGAGCAGAGAGCCCGAATGCGGGGCTCGATCCCAGGACCCTGAAATCATGACCTGAGCTGAAGGCAAGAGGCTTAACCCACTGGGCAACGCAGGTGCCCCTATAGGTGAAAATTCTGATCGAAAAGTAACAACTGCATATTATCATAGTATCTCCTCTGAGATACATCTTAATTACAAAGAAAAAAAATAGCAACTTGATTATAGAGAGAGCCAGCAGGCACCATTTTAACCAAGTGACCAAGGTTAATACATGTAGTAGTAAGATACGTAGACATGACGTGCATCCTGATCTGATGAGCTGAGAAGGACAAAACACTTCTGTGGTGTTCAGACAAATCATGAGGAAATCAGACAAACCCATTTTCTACACAACACCTGACTGGTACTATTTATTCATAAGTGTGATAGTCATGAAAGACAAAAAGAACTGAGAACCTGTCCTAGAGTAGAGGAAACAAAGGCATGGGTAATGAAATACAATGTGGGATTCTGAAATAAATCTTAAAGACAAAGGAGGACATTATTAGAAAAAAATATAAATGTGAATAAGAAATTAGCAGAATAGGACATTGCTAGAAGAACTACTAAAATGTGAATAGGTTGGGTAGTTTAAGTAATATGGTTGTACAAATATTGATTTTATGGTTTTAATGATCATATTATAGTTACATATATATTGTTAGGAATCCTAAGAGAATGGTATATGGAAACTCTCTGTATGACATTGTAATAATTTGTAAGATTCTGTAAATATAAATTATTTCAAAATAACAAGTAAAAATCATATCTCAAGTATTTATAAATAACAACAATACACTTTCCTATGGAGAGATATTATAATTTAAGGAAGTGTAGAAGTTGTAAATATGCATTTCAATAAATCACCACACAGCGAGCACATTCTTAAAACTACCACTCAAGTCAAAAAATAGAACAATATACCAGCAGCCTAGAGGTGTGTCTTATATAATTCCTCCAAAAAGTTCCTTTGTGTCTTCTCTCCAGTGTAACACTTGTACTGTTTTCCAATATCATAAAGTTTGTTTCTCAATTTTATATCAGAGACTGTAACAATTCACAGGCTATCCAGTAATAAATGAGAGTTTTCTTTGTTCTATATCTTCACCAACACTTGGCTTTGGCTATTTAATTTTAACCATTCTTGTATGTGCAAGAGAGTATAGAGTTTCTGTAGTAATTTTTTTTAAATTCCAGTGTTCCACATGGCTGAATTATGGCTGTGCAAAAACATCAATGGAAATGGGAATTCTTATAAACATTTCGAAATGATTCTGCACATGGGACTACTTTTACATTAATCACAATCTGATGTCCCATTTACAGGTCCCAGAGGAAGTAAGACCTTTCCCAGAAGATTTGTCTTAGAGAGACAAAATGAAAAGCAATGCATACAATGTGATTTGGGATCATTTAGGTGTTGCATGCTTTTATTTTATGGTAAAATTATTTCAACCATTTACATTTTAAGCACAACACACAATACACACACATAAAAGCAGAACATTCTCTCATGAAAAGAGGGACTAATAGCTCTTTTAAAAATACAGGTGTTTTGTACTAATTTTATTTCAGTACTCGGCTACCTTGATTAGTACACCTGTTATATTTTTCCAAATAGAAATAATAGCCCCATTTATCAATACCATGGGTTGACAAATCCAAAAATCTTCTATAAAACATCTAAAGACATTTGTAAATGACTTAAATGTTCCCTTACTAGCCTGCTAAAGCCTGCATGAATATATTGCAAAGATTTGGTATAAAATAGAACTATAGGGGCACCTGGGTGGCTCAGTGGTTTAAACCTCTGCCTTCGGCCCAGGTCATGATCTCAGGGTCCTGGGATCAAACCCCGCATCGGGCTTTCTGTTCAGCAGGGAGTCTGCTTCCCCCCTCTCTCTGCCTGCCTCTCTGTCTACTTGTGATCTCTCTCTCTCTCTCTCAAATAAATAAATAAAAATTAAAAAAAACTTATAAAATAGAACTATACTTCTTTTAGTAATCAAAAATTTTCTGAGGTATAGCATGAGTGACTAATCAAGAGTAACAAGGACATTTAGGTATATCTTATACAACTTATAAATTTATTTTCAATTATTTCTCAACCATCTTAAAAGATTTTGTTATGTTCTCAGTAGTGTTCTGGGGCATTCAGCCCCAGAAAGTTATAAATGTCAATATGGAATTTGATTCAATTCATTTTCTTAAACTCTATACTCAGAGTGTGTCTATCACAGTGTGATTTTTGCTCCCCAAAAATAGAAAAAAGGAAAGAAATCAGTTTATTGCTTCCTCATGTTATTATTATGTGTATCCTACAGCTGAGAAAACAGATTACATGTAGAAGGCCACAAGGCTAGTATATGGCAAAAGTTTCAACTCAAAATAAACTTTCAGTTAAGCCCTATTATAGTATGTCCACTTGGTCATCACTACACTGCATTCTGTGGAGTACGTACCTACAGTTCCATCCCTCGCTCAGGAAGCAAGGAGAAACCAGACCAGTGCTTTTGAAGTAACAGAATCAACCGTGAACTTGATTAGATGTCCAACAGCTGAACTGTGTACTCTCTTACAGTCTGCAGTCTCCCCTCCTCCCCCAGTTCCCTTCCTCCCCGATTTCTCGCTCTCTTCCCAACTGCAGTCCTTCCCTCTTTTTTTTCTCCTCAAGTCATTGAGAAATAAGCATTTGAGATAAGAACAGTTTGGCTATAAGCCAAGTATCTTCAGGATATGACTTTATTAGGGTTACCAGGGTTTCTGGTATATAGGGTTTCTGGTTACCAAACCAGAAAGAAATTGGTATTTCTCTGCTTGGTTGCACAAGAAGAGATACAGGAATTTTGGTCCGATCCTGATCCTATTGTTGATACAAAGGCCGACTCAGTTCTGGAATACGAGGTAAGAGTAAGAACTGAACTTGCTAGATCAGGCAGCTGGGGTTGTACTTCTCCATACGTGTCCAGCTTTTGGAATAAGATTTGGCTATTATTTGCCAACCTGGCACCAAGTGGTGTACCTTCCTCTTATTGCTACTTCTGCCAAAATAACAGGTTTTCCTCTCTGAATATTGACAGGAATAATCTACTTCCCTTCCTACTTGCACCACTTTATTCCTGTGTATACGTGTATTTTGTTTAATTTAACTTTGATTTCTTTTTATTTGAGAAAGGGGACTTACGTATTTGTTATGTATGCAAATAAAAACCAGGTTTGACTACATGTACTAGAAAACTCTAAAATAAACAAAATGAAATTTTATTTCCCTGGCTTAGGTGATAGGCACACATAGGAGTTCAATAATAGGAGTTCAATAATAGCAAAGGGACGTTTCTTTTTAATATCATAGTCTGCTATCCTGAAAGCCATCTCATAGTGAAATATGGCTTTTGAAATGATAACAAAAAATAATAATAAAGATGAGGAATTATGTGCTCTCTCTCTTTAAGGAATCTCCTGTTGGAAATTATAAACAAATGAACAAAAACCCTTCCAGTTATATTTCCTTTTCCAGAACATAGTCACTAAGTCAAATCTAACTCTGAGAGAGGACAGAAAAACAATCTCACAATTGGGTGCTACAATATGCTTACATAGTAGCTATATTTGGCAAAGCTTACAATTATATGCCTGTGTATATATAATAACATGTGGGTGTGCATAATGTACATTATATTCCAAAATGCAAATAAACTGGAATATGTATATCCTACATTTGTGCTAATGTTCAGTGTAGTAAGACCTCCATATCTGTTGGAGGAATATTTCCTTAAGTCAAAATATTATCATCCACAGAGGAGAAGCAATTGAGTATCAAACATTTCAAATTGGTTAGCTATAAAATGCAACTTTTCACAACAAATTTAAAAACTATTAACAGCAGAAGCTAAAAAAATCACATTCATAAAAATACCACTGATTCAGATGACACAGCTAAAAAAAAAAAGGCAGAGGGAGAAATAATTAAAACTTTGAATTATAAGAAAAATTATAAAAAAATCAATAATTTTTGTGTTTATGATATTATGATATATGGATGTTTTTATATTTTAAATGCACATATCATTTGGAAACAAATTTTTGAAAAGAACTATTCTAGGAAGCTATCAACATAATAAAAATACTTTGTTATTCAATAAGTAGCTTTTTTTCAGAAGTTATATTATTTTATTTCAGACTAAGCTTTCTGGTTAAGAAATGCCCAGTATGGATAATAAGTTGTATGGTTCTAAATATTGTTCAGTGACAGTATTTTGAGTCAAATTTTCTGATACATCTATTTTGAATTCTTTTTATAGAATTAAATGAGATACCACTTTATCATTATAAATTATTTTTATAATTATATATATGGTTATCAAATATAAAATGAGACCTTTAATTCTAATAATGAATTTTTATATAAAGTCTGCTTAAACCTCCCTGTGGACCATTTACCCAAGAGAACAAATAAACCTCTCATAAGTAAAGATAGTATACAAGTTCCAACACTCCAGTCAAACATTCATTAAAGTTTATATGTTTGTTTATTCACTTTAAAAATATTACTATATAGGGGTGCTTGAATGGTGCAGTTGATTTCAGCTCAAGTCATGATCTCAGGGTCAGAGGATCGAGCCCCGTGTCTGGCTCCCAGCTGGGTCGGGAGTCTGCTTGAGATCCTCTTTCTCCCTCTGCCTTTATCCCCACGTGTTTGTTCCCTCTCTTTCAAATAAATAACCTTTTAAAAAATATATAATGTTGTATCATTTCCCAAAATATAATCAGTACTAAAATAAAATAAGTTAAATACAAAAAAAATAATAAAAGGAAAGAACAATAGACGTCAGGCACTGGTGCAAGTTTCTTCTGTGGGGTAAGGATGTGTGCAGGGTGAGACATGATAGAACTGGGGTTAAGTTGGCTTTTTTATTATTACTGACATCGATGGAGTTTGTATGTTCTTGGTTTCTCCATTTGCAGCATAGTCCTTTGTGCACAGAACTGAAAAGACTGCTGATGAAAGAAAAAGTAGACGAATCGCAAAAAAAGCCCATACTTTCAAAGTTTACCCATTTCCTGTTGTAGCTGCAGACTCTCTCTTCACTGCTTTGCTGTATCACAGATTCTGTTACCTATTTCTATTCCTTCTTCCTTATGCTATAATCATAAAATGCTCCCAAATAAAAATATGTCAGGTGAAATCTAATTATATTAAGATATATTAAAAATTACATTCCTAAATTAAATGCAGGACCTATTTTCTTTTCTCAACAGAACAAACAAAACACAGGTATTTTTTTACTTGACAGCACTATTTCATATTAGGCGTAAAAAGGTAGCTGTACAAAATCAAACCTGAAAAATTATGGCAAAGACAAAAAGAACACTGACTAAGATTTAGAAAATTGAAGCAAAAAAACCAGCTTTACCATTAACTATATAATCTTGGTCTATATAGTTTACCTTTTAAATCTGACATTTTTCCATAGTATACACAGAAAATAATATTTATCTTTCAATATTATTTAGAAAATTCAATTGAAATGATGTGTGTGTATTTGTACATTTATACAGAATTGACACTATAAAATTAAATATGAATATCAATAATTTAAAGAATATTGGTAGAAATAAAAATAACCAATATTTCAAAAACAGGAGATTCTACGAATCAATATACCAATTTCCCATTCAAGGAATGGTATTTTTAGCAATTCTGTTTTAAAGAGAATATGTACAAAGAAACTCCCTTGGGAAATTTTTTTATTTGTTTTTAATCTCAGAGTAATGTTCTCTTTAATTTGACATTTTATATGTTGGAGAAGATTAAAGGCAAGCCATGCCCCAGAGTTATTTAACTATATTGTGTAATTGTAAATTTATCAGCAGTTTCAGAAGTAATGGCGATTTCTTTAAAAAAAAAATAGCAATAATTCTCAACAGCAGAATACCATTTAAAATGCAACTTCCCCTTCTCTTTTCCCCAACCCTCCGTTCTCAGAATGAGGAATTGCAATGGGATTTATGTGACAATGTTGCTTATGCTCTGGGTAAGAAGAGACAAAGCAAGTCTCAGAGCCTTCCAGGTCGGTACCAATTCTGCTATGCCAACTGCAAAGAAAAAAAAAAACAACTTGTTTTTGTTGGTAAAGTCAGCAAATGTGACTTGAAGACAAATAGGGAGCAGATGTGATGAGTTAGATTGTTTGCTTTTAAATAGACAAATGTGGCTGTAGCCATCATAACTGGGAAATGCTTTAGCTGCAGAATCCTCTCTGTCTCATAAGTACCAAGCTTATGTTTCTTACCCTCTCGGCAGTTCTAAGGGAAGCACAGAGAATGCACCAAACCCCTGAGCTCTCATCGGAGAATGTTAAGTCAAGCAAAATTAACGTTGAAAAATGATTTTAAAAGTATGTGTTGCCTTTTACACAGATCATAACGAAATGCACTCTCTTGGAGTTTTTGTTGTTAAAAAAAAAGAAAGAAAGAAAGAACAAGAAAATAATGAAAAAAAAGAAGTTTGGCAGAACTGGCATGGAAAAAGATTTAAAATGCAACAGTTGCTCTGATGGAGTTGGGAAATAAAAAGTGTTGGGAAAAAATAAAAAACACAACCTGTTATTAGATTTGGTGGGCCAAAAGGTGATATTTATTTCCTGGTAAAGTCCAATATGCTCAGTTACCGAACTTGTGACCTTTCCCTCTAAACATCACGGGAAGCTGCTGATCATCTGTGCCTTTGTTGTTGTGGATGCTGGGTTGCATCTTCTTAAGGCAGAGAAAAGGCAAAGCATATCCCTATTGCCATCTGGAATCTCTCAACTCAAATCAGAAAATCTAAGGGAAGAATTCTATCAATTCTGAAAGCCAGGTCTGCTATTAACTTTTGCCCCCATCCTTTACTATGTCTGAGTGATACTCTTAGGCAGGCGGCTAACACAGTGAATGGCGTAATGGTGAATTACTTTTCATTTTCTCTTTTCCTTTTTCAACATATAATATATAAGCTTAAAGAATAATTAGAGTATGAACATTCATTTTTATTTTTTTCCCTGTACTCAGCTTATTGTTTTCTTTTTACTCTGGATGTGGTGAGTGAGATTCCCATTGTTTGAGAACCCAGATTGTCCTGACATTCTATTTTACCTTTATATGCCCCCAAATGAAGTAATGCCTTGCAGGCATTTATCTATTACCTTTGATGTAGACTGTCAAACTCAGTGCAAGCATGTAGCAACTAGAACACTATCCAGACACCTAAGAGAAACTGACAATAGTATATTCTAATGCAAATTACATTTGCATTCAAGAGCGATGTGATAGAACATTCTTCTCATATATGACTATGCTTAATTTCTGTGAATAGTGTTAAAATTTAAATGAATCATGACATCCCTTAACCCACGAAAGGTGGCAACAATGACATTTTCTGTCTATCTTGAATTCTGACTTAACCAGTTATTAGTTTTGTGAGCCTCCATTCAAATATAAAATGAAGACTGTAATATCTAACCTCCTGGGAGTTGAAGAAGATGAAATCATGTCATATGGGTAGAAAGCTTCGAGTCCAAGGATAACTCAGTGTCGAGTAGTGCACACCTACACTGTGATGGCCTGATTTTGACTCCTACGAGACTGGTGATTGCAGAAAATCCTTGACCTTACGAGCTTCAGTTTCTTTATCTGTGGAATAATAACTACATCTTCAAATGTTTGAAAATTAAATAATAATTGAGGAAGTGATTTAGGATGGTGCCTGGCTGGAGAAAGAGTAGGCTTAATAAATGTTAGCTGTTCATCTTAATCCTCTGTTTCATTCCTTCCTCTCAATTAATCTCCTGCAGCCTCTACAGTGATTAATACAGTTCGGCCTCATTTTATTATGCTTTGCTTTATTGCACTTCACAGATGTTGCTTTTTTTTTTCAATTCAAAGGTTCAAGACCTCAGTGGAGGCAGTAACTGCAGATGTGGTGGAAACAGCAAAAGAACCGAAAGTAGAAGTGGAGCCTGAAGATGGGAATGACTTGCTACAATCTCATGACAGAAACCCTAACAGTTGAGGAGCTGGTTCTTACAAGTGAGCAAAGAAAGTGATTTCTGGAGATAGGATCTAATCCTGATGAAGATGCTGAGAGGATTGTTAAAATAACAACAGTGGATTTAGAGTATTACATAAACTTAGTCGATAAACCAGAGTCAGGGTTCTAGAAGACTGACTCAGATGTTGGAGGAAATTCAGCTATGGCTAAAATGTCATCAAACAGCATCACATGCTACAGAGAAATTGTTTATAAGATTCAGTCAGGGGCCGTCTAGGTGGGTCAGTGGGTCAAAGCCTCTGTCTTCAGCTCAGGTCATGATCTCAGGGTCTTGGGATCGAGCCCCGCATTCGGGCTCTCTGCTCAGCAGGGAGCGTGCTTCCCTTCCCCTCTCTCTCTGCCTGACTCTCTGCCTACTTGTGATCTCTGTCTATCAAATAAATAAATAAAATCTTAAAAAAATAAATAAATAAAATAAAAAATAAATAAAAGAGTCAGTTAATAGAACAAACCTCATTGTTGTCTTCTTTAAGAAATTTCCACAACCACCCCAATTTGAGCCACCGTTACCCAGATTAGGCAGTAGCCATCAACATGGAGGCAAGACCCTTCACTAGCAAAAAAAAAAAAAAAAATGTTTTTTAATTAACTATTTGCTGAAACCTCAGATGATGGTTAGCATATTTGAGCAAGAAAGTATTTTTAAATTAAAGTATATTCATTGTTTTAGATGAAATGCTATTGCAAAGTTAAAAGTAATCTTTTAAGTATAATGTAAACATAATTTTAATATGCACTGGGAAAGCCCTCAAAAGATCAGTTGAGTTGCTTTATTATGCTATTTGTTTTATTGGGGTGGTCTGGAATGGCCCCCGTGATATCTCTGTGATTTGGCTGTATGTCATTGGCCCACTATACCCGGAGACCTTTTTGACATCTATTTCTAGATCCCCACAGCCTGCAGCTGGCCCTGAGTGTCTGATTTGTGAATTTTGTCTGAGTGCATTGCCAACATGTTTCATAAACTGTCTGCTCAACATCACTCCTCTACGAGGCAGGCACATGTATTCTAGGTGCTTGTTCTATGCTCCTAGCCTTCAGAGTCTGTCGCTTGTCCTGAGTGAAAGAGACGTTACACCGTAATATTAAGCAGCCCTTACTTAATTTGTGACTACAGTTAAAATATAGCTTTATAAAGTTAACTTTGAATTTATGTTTTATGGGAGGTGGGGCACAAAGAGCCACAGAGAAGATAGTATACTCTATTTGTTCTCCAATCCACCCAATGCTCTGTATCACTACATGGGAGCGACAGCCTCTTCTACATAATTAACTTTTAAATGTATAAAGACCTTTTCACACAATTAGTCAATTAGTCTAAGAAAGTACTGAAGTTCTAAGCTTGCTGGATACACAAGATAGTAGAAATTAGAAAATGAGAGCTTTCATCTAGGTTAGCTAGTTATACGCTAAGATACTCAATAATAAGTTATATATCTGCTTTGAACTTCAACTTGCTTATCTGCAAATTAGAAAGGGTAAAAGCACCTCCTCCAATTTCTTCATAGTGTTCCTTCATTGAACATACAAGTGCCTGTTCAACTTCCTCTCCCTACTAAGTACACCCATTATCCCCAGGGGCTTTACTTTCTAAGACAGTCATCTCAAACTATATTCTTGTTCCTCTCTCCCACATCATTAGCAATTGCTTTCTTTTTTTTTTTATTCATTTATTTGTTTATTTACAGCATAACAGTGTTCATTGTTTTGGCATCACACCCAGTGCTCCATGCAGTACGTGCCCTCCCTATTACCCACCACCTGGTTCCTCAACCTCCCACCCGCCCCCCACCCCGCCCCTTCAAAATCCTCTAGTTGTTTTTCAGAGTCCATAGTCTCTCATGGTTCATCTCCCTTTCCAGTTTCCCTCAACTCCCTCTCCTCTCCATCTCCCCATGTCCTCCATGTTATTTGTTATGCTCCACAAATAAGTGAGACCATAACAGCTATGTTTCATTTGGTGCTCATCCCGGATCTTGTCATCATCAATAATCACTGATTTAAGCATGCAACATTCTGACCACACACTGCATTTCTTCCACACTACCTTGATTGTCAGTCTGTATCTACAGAACTCAGTCTTTTGAAGTCTGTTTCCTTGTACTCTATGATTCTGCATCCTTCTTTACTTCCTTTTTTTCTTTTTTTTCCAGCTAAGATCCTTTGGTCTGCTCTTTCATTAGACTTTTGCCAATACTATGACTCACTGACTCACTGTGATATTTTTAATTTTTATACCCACCTAGCAAAATACCAAACTAAGACTCAACTAGTCTATATTCTTTCTTCAAGTGTATTTTGCAATAGCAGGAACTACTGGAGAGTCACAATTTGTTACTATAAATTCATAATTATGAACTTCAAATATGCTCTCAGATGGTGTGCAAATACGACTTCATTTTACAGAAAAACCCAGGCATAAAAATAAACACAACTAATATTTTCTGGTAGTCACCACTTATAGGTATGTAATATAGAGAGATAGATGATATGTAGATATATAAATTTGTTACATAGAAATAATTTTAGAAAGTACTACTTTTCTAGTAGTACTAGAAAAAAAAGTGCTACACACTACATTTTAGCTAATATCATCAAACTTAAATATATATGAATTTAACCAAAGATTAAGAACATTCAAATGAATTTGAATGAGTTCTGAGATTCTAAGAAATTTTCCTAAAGATACAGTTGTCATCACAGACTACACCGAAGTTTTAAATTTTAGATATTAATGTCTATCTTCCCCTCTTCACAAACTATCCGTTTCCTGCTAGTAATTTTACTGTGTTGTGTTTGTGCTTTTGTAACCATAATTCCCCAGTTGTTTAATTTCAATTTTATATTTATATGGATAGGATACTCAAGTTATCTCTTACCTTGATGAGTTAATTTTTAAGATCTTTGTTATTCATATACTTTTGCCTGGGTCTTATGGTCCAGAACTGTTACTTGTTGAGTTTGGTTTGGTTTTCGTTTTGTTTCTATATTTCAAATACATTGAGTGCTACAATATCTACATTCTTGCAACTTCAAAAATTTATTTCATTAGTCTTTATACATTGCTCAGATGTATACATTGCTAAGATCCCTTAGAATAAAGGCTTCAAGAAGGCAGAGAATTGTCTGGTTCCCTGCTCTGTTTCTAAGGGCCATAACAACAATTGGACATGGTAGTAATTCTATAAATACTTATTTAATGAGTGAATATAATAAAACCACTGGTAGGGTTTGGAACTATATCAGACATTTGCCAAAATGTTCAGAATGACTCAAATCACATGGGATGGGAAATTGGTTATCTAAGATATTAAATGACAAAAACCTTAGTGGTTTCTGTTGAAAGTTTAAATGTTTCATGGTTAAGAAAAAGACACCGTTTTAAACATGTGTTGCTTTAGAAGTGGCTCCTGTTTACAGACAAGTGCTGAGAGCAAAGTTACCACAGAATTTATAGAAACGTTGGCTGTTAAGAAAGAAGCAGAGACATGAAGGCCCTCTTAGGCACACTAGGTGATTGAAACAGTCTCACACCTAAAAACATATGTTTTTCTCTAATTTTACAAAAGGTGATAGAAGTAATGTCAGACAGAACTCAGATGATATGTGCAATTAAGAGAAACTAGAATGACAGCTTGAGGAGTGGCAGTCACTTGTTGTTAAAAGGAAAGCACTTAGGAAGAATGTCTACTCTACTCTCCAAAAACCCATGAAATAAGGAAGAATATCCCTGGCATTTGGTATTTAATAATACATATATATCTTTGTGGTACCTTTTACGAATTAAATGTGTATTTACAGATTTATTTATCACAAACATGTCAGGTAAAATAGTTACCGACATTTTAAAAGTAAAGTTACTGAGGCTAAGAGATTTATATTATTAGCCAAGAAAATATAACAGATATGTGAGAGAGGTGCATTTTATACTCAAGTCAGTCTTCTGACTACATATCAATTCTTCTACCTCTGTGAGCTTTCTCTTCTAGTTTGCAAGTGATCGATGCTGGTATCATGTATTTATGATTACTTGGGTTATAGGACTCCAGCCTGTCCTTTGAATTCTACGTGTTCCTGATACACATTGGACATAAAGCAACCTTAAAACAAAAGAAATTGTAGTTAATGTTAGACATAGAGTAGAATTTAGTGAGAATCTTTTCAAAATAATTAGGAAATACTCTCCATTGTAAATATACGCTTGATTTTTTTTAAATTAAACCATAATTGATTTACAATATCCTTTTAGGTGTATATCATCTAATATATACCTATTCAGGTGTATATCATCATAATCCATCACCGTGCAGTGTTATTACAATATTACTGACTATCTATATTCCTTATGCTATACCTTACATCCACATGGCTTATTTATTTTATAATTGGAAGTTTATACCTCTTAATCTCTTTCACATATTTCTCTTCTCCTCCCCCGCTCTGGTAACCACTAGTTTGTTTCTTGTACCTATGAGTCTGCTTCTATATTGTTTTGTTTGTTTTGCTTTTTTAGATTCCACATATAAGTGAAATCATACGATATTTTTCTTGTCTAATTTTTTGCACTTAGCGTAATACCCTATGGGTCCATGCATGTTGTCACAAATGGCAAGATTTTATTATTTTTTATGTCTGAGTAATATTGTAATGTGTATGTATACACACAAATGCATATGTGAAACAAGTGAACACATATTTCTAAGTGTCTTAACTTAACCAACTATCTTGGTCCCCAGTCCCCTCGTCCATCAATGTCTGTAACAAGAGAATTTATAATCTACCCACAGAATCTGGAAATCCATCTGCTGGCAAATACTCTAACTGTAGGCACATGCAGCTAAAAGAATGTTCCACATCCAAGAGTTGTTAATCCAAAGGGACTCTCTCAGTTATTTTGAAATAATCCTGAGTAATTATCACTATATATGTAATATTTACTACCATTTATTTTAAGATTCTTTTAGTGTCCTTGATGTTCATCAGGAACATCTGAAATATGCATTCAAGGACAAGCTTTGCTTGCATAATCTGAGTAATCATAAATACAGGATACCTGCATCAACAATTTATAAACTAGAAAACCCACGGAAGTATAAGAACTGGGAAAAAAGAACAGGGTTAACTATAACTTCAAATGGAACTCCTCAAGTATCTTTATTTAGAGGCTTCATTTGAAGTGTTGGGAAAGAAAAAGAGAAACTAAGTTTATCTGAAATAGTTAGCATCCTATGAGAGTGAAGAAATTCTTGGAGATTATTATCATACCAAGTGCTACTACAATGATAACTGAAATTCATTTTTTCATGATATATCTGCATCTTTAATCTTTTGCTAATAGTACCTGCAAAAAACCTTAACTAATGGTTTAAGCAGTCCCACCTCCCATGGTAAATCAAGGCTGTAACAACAAGGTCTGAGACTCTTGTTCCTGTTTTCACTTCTTTCTTGCAGTGCTATTTTGCTACAAGTTATCAATAGAGCCCGGAACTGAAGCTTTCATTTTACTGGAGTCAGCAGCGTGGAATGATTCAAACAGAGTGAGAAAAGAGACATCACGTCAACAACTTCATCAAGGTTCATTTTTCATTCCTTCCACAGTCTTGTTGCTGAAATATGGTCTGACTGCTTTGCTGTATCATGGGGAAAGCAGCAGCAGAATGTGATTCAAAGCAAGCAGTTTCATGGTCTCACTGATGTAGAGAGCAGAAAAATTTGTTTTGGGTTGTTTACTGTTCTGAATAGCAATCAGTAGTTTGCACGTGTAGGTAAAGCCAGCTGTTAAATATATCATAGATGTATTCTATATTAATATTTATTAAAAAAAATAGATCTTGGAGTCAGACTTATTCTCTAACAAGTTCCTTAACTCAATCTGGATGTAATTTTCTTTAAGTATATAAAATGGGAGCCCAATTCCTAAGATTCCTTCTGGTTCTAATATCTTAAGTTTCTATAAAGTTTTCATTTACATGAATACATAAATCTAATGGTTGGATCCATCAGAATTTTATAAGTATTCTTATTTCTACACCATTATTCTCTCAGATTAAGTAATATCAAAACCCTCTTTTAAATTATTATTTTAAAAAACTTGCACAGTGAAGGAAACTGTCCATAAAAAGAAAAGACAATCTACTGATTGGGAGAAGATATATACAAATGATATATCCATAAGGAGTTAATATGCAAAATATATAAAGAATATATATAACTCAACACCAAAAAAAAAAAAAAACCCACAAAGAATTTGATTAAAAATGGGCAGAGGACACAGTTATTTTCCCAAAGAAGACACACGGATGGTCAACAGACACATGAAAAGATGTTCAACACCACTAATTATCAGAAATGTGCAAACCAAAACCACAATGAGATATTACCTTACACCTGTCAAAATGCCCAGAATCAAAAAGACAAGAAGTAACAGTGTTAGTGAGAATGTGGAGAAAAAGAAACCCTTGTGTACTGTTGGTGAGAATGTAAATTGGTGTAGCCACTGTGGAAAATAGAACACAGCTATCTCAAAAAATTAAAAATAAAAACACTATATGATCCAATAATTCTACTACTAAGTATTTACCCAAAGAAAACAAAAAAACCCCCACTAATTTGAAAAGATATATGTATCCCCATGTTTAGCACAGCATCATGTACAGCAGCCAAGATATGGAAGCAACCCAAGTGTCGGTTGACAAACAAATGAATAAAGAAGGTGATACACACACACACACACACACACACACACACACACACACAAGAAAATTACTCAGCCAGAAAAAAGGATGCGATCTTTCCACCTGCAGCAACATGGATGGATGTAGAGAGTACTGTGATAAGGGGAAACTCAAACAGAGAAAGACAAATACCATATGATTTCACTTGCATGTGGAATCTAAAAAACAAAACAAATGAACAAACAATAAAGCCGAAATAGACCTAAAAATAACAGGAAACACACTGATGGCTGCCTGGGGGTGGCAGGAGGGTGGGCAAAATGGATGAAATGGAGTGGGAGATATAGGCTTCCAGTTATGGGATGAATGTCACAGGGATTAAAGGTATAGCATAAAGAGGTATTTTGTATGGTAACAGATGGCAGCTATGGTAACAGATGTTACCGTAACATTGCATAGTAACAGACTGCAGCTACAGTTAATGAGCACAATGTGCCATACAGAGTTGTCAAGTCACTATGTTGTACACCTGAAACAAATGTAACATTGTGTCAACTACACTTCAATAAAAATATTATTTCAATTTTGATAAAATACACATAATATAAAATTTATCATTTTCATCATTTTTAAGTGTATAGTTCACAAATGTTAATTATATTTACATTGTTCTTTCATTAATCTCTGGAACTTTTTCATCTTACAAATCGAAATGTTATACCCATTAAATAACAACTCTCCATTTCCTTCTTTTTCGACTCCCTGGAAACCATCACCTACTTTTTGTTGTTGTTGCTACTATTATTATTACTATTATTAATAGAACACTTAACATGAGATCTAGTCTCATGACTGGCTTATTATTTTATTTAGTATAATGTCCTCCAGGTTCATCTGTCTTGTCAGACATAGCATGGTTTCCTTCTTTCTTCAAGGGTAAATAATATTCCATTGTATGTATATGACATATTTTCTTTATCCACTCATCTGTCACCAGACTTTTAGATTGTGTCCGTATCTCGGCTATTGTGAATAATGGTGCAATGGAAACGGGAGTGTGTATGTCATTCTACTTTTAATCTCTAAGAGTTTAACTACTCTAGACACATGGTACATAAATAAAGTCATAGAGCATTATGACCATTTTATTTCACTTAGCATTTGCTATTCCCCTGTATTTCTTATTTATGGAAGAGTGGCCCGGTTTTATTAAGCTAAAAAGGAAGCATCACCAGGCTGAACTTGGTGGAATACAATGACAGTGGATTTTTAAATTATTATCTCTCATGGTTTTGAGGATGGACTGGGTCCAGCTGGTCAGTTCTAGTTTGGAAGTTCTTCACATAATTATAGTCAGACAGTAACTGGGGCTGGATAATCTCAAAGGCTTCCTCATTTAAAGAAGGCTTTTGATGCTGGCTCTCAGCTTGGCTTTTGCAGAGTCTGTTGGTCAAAGCAGCTATATTCAGACTTTCTAGGTGAAATGAGCATTATCATAACATAGTGGTTGGGTCCCATATACAGGAATCCAAAAGAGTAAGGGGTAAGATGTGTGACCATGTATCATCTTACCCTGGAAATCACAAAGTATCACTTCTAAGATGCTCTATTCATTAGAAGCTAGGTGTTAAGATGGTCAAAGGGAGAAGAAATACACTACCAGATGGCAGAGGAAAGGAATTACACTAGATTTCAAAAGGAAAATGGAAAAGGACGAGGAAACATGTTTAAAACCACAATGAACAGTGTCAGATGAGAGCATGTGTTTATTTTAATGCCATTATATGTATTTCTACTTCCCCTAATTGTGTTGTTAGATTTATACAAATTATAAACATTTGTCTGACCTTTTGATAATGATCACTAGAAAATACCAAAACAGAAAAATGTCATACCGATTGTTCCTAGGTGGCAAAAGCTCAAAATAACAGGGATAAAGTACCAGGATAACAGTAATCTCAAATATACATTTTCTGATTTAGGACAAGAAGATCCTTCCATAGGCTGACCCCTCCCTGATCACCCACGGTTACCAAGGTAGCAGGATGGTAGGATCTAGGAATGTGATATACTGCAATACTACAAAGTACATGAAAACAAGGTGGCAGGTAGCTGTGTCTTACGGCATGGTGCTCGGGTCCTAGAATATCAAACAAATATCCTAGGAAAATGTAGATTTCATTGTATTTTGGTCCACTTGTACCTCTAAGGTACTTGGGTTTGAAAATGTCCTCCAGATACTGTAATTTGTTTTTTTTTAGCATTCATTAAATTGTATCATTTTTTAAAAGAATAAATATCTACATTAGTGAAATGCTCAAGAAGAGAACATGAAGAGCTGATGTACTGCATTGTTTATGATATAAAGTAATTCCAAGCAAGATAAATATCTAACAGGGGACTTTAGAAACTGTTATCTGCATAATTTATTTTTTTACTAATTCCTTTTTCTAAAATACTTGCAAATAGTTACAATACCATATTTTCTCTGAAAATAGGTAATTCTTTTCATTATTAGATGTACACAATTTAATTAAAAGTTACAGTCTTCATAAATAATATACATACAAAATTAGTCCATGTTCTCTATTATTGATTAAGTTTATGGGATAAAAAATTCATTCACACATATATTTGTATGTGTATTGATTGACATACCTTATTTATATACATGTACAGCATATATTCACTGTGGGACATAGAAAAACAAGAGATTTTTACCACTTATTTATATTTGTAGAGATTATTCATACAATCAGAAGAAATCAAGATATAAAAAAGACAGTCAAATAATAATTAGTGAAAAATAATAATAATTAGTAACATGTACTGGTGTTTTTAAATGGTGCTTGAAACAAATATATATTGTGTATAGTTTTCAGTTGGGAAAACTAGGCTTGGGTCTTAGAAGGGTTGTCATTCCTTCAGTGACTTTCAACTCAAACAAATGTCCGTCCAAAATGATTCCATTCTGCTATATTTATCTCCCCAGAAAAATTCTGTTAAGCTTATTTTTTAAAGAAAATTGGGTGTAAGATCCTTATTTTTTTTTAAAGATTTAATTTATTTATTTGACAGATATCACAAGTAGATAGAGAAGCAGGCAGAGAGAGAGACAGGGAAGCAGGCTCCCTGCTGAGCAGAGAGCCCGACGCAGGACTCAATCCCAGGACCCCAGGATCATGACCTGAGCCGAAGGCAGCGGCCTAACCCACTGAGCCACCCAGGTGCCGCCTTATTTTGTTTTTAACTTTAGAGCTGAGCACCTATTCCTGTGACTATCCTAAGCATCTCTGATAACTACGGGTTTTATTCATTCATTTATTCATTTATTCATTCACCCTCCTGTAGCAAAATATATTTATATTGGTTTCACACCAGTGTTAACTGGACCCACTACTCCTAGCCACAAGTCCATGTGAATCCTGGCCAAACTGAAGGTTGCCTCTGGTGATAGTGAGTCACTTCGAGAAGTTGTTTGGAATTATTTGCAGTTATTTAATAGAGACGCCAAGTGACAGGTAGGCGGTGATATCCAGAAACAGCATGAGCTCTGCCCATCACATCATATAACCCAAGCAACAGTTCCCTATATTTTCATCAGTAATACACTTTCACCCTATTTGGCAATAACTTCAAAAAAAAAAAAAAATGGCAAGGCAGTTTGCAAAGGTATCTTTTCCTCTCTTGCAAGTCTTATTTATTTTTTGTTTTTGTTTTTTTGTTGTTGTTGTTCTTTGCCATTTTATTTATTTTTTCAGCGTAACAGTATTCATTCTTTTTGCACAACACCCAGTGCTCCATGCAAAACGTGCCCTCCCCATTACCCACCACCTGTTCCCCCAACCTCCCACCCCTGACCCTTCAAAACCCTCAGGTTGCCCCAACCTCCCACCCCTGACCCTTCAAAACCCTCAGGTTGTTTTTCAGAGTCCATAGTCTCTTATGGTTCGCCTCCCCTCCCCAATGTCCATAGCCCACTCCCCCTCTCCCAATCCCACCTCCCCCCAGCAACCCCCAGTTTGTTTTGTGAGATTGAGTCATTTATGGTTTGTCTCCCTCCCAATCCCATCTTGTTTCATTTATTCTTCTCCTATCCCCCTACCCCCCCATGTTGCTTCTCCATGTCCTCATATCAGGGAGATCATATGATAGTTGTCTTTCTCCGATTGACTTATTTCACTAAGCATGATATGCTCTAGTTCCATCCACGTCGTCGCAAATGGCAAGATTTCATTTCTTTTGATGGCTGCATAGTATTCCATTGTGTTTTTGTTTTTTAATGATGGGATATTACCATGAGATTTCTAAGTGTTCTTGCAATGCAGAGAGCCTAAGATTAAAGGCAGATCCAGAAGTAAACAATAATTTTAAAATATCAAATATTAATATTAAATATTTAAAAATATTTAATTGCTCATTGTGCAAACTTAGCACGAGCTTAGTTTATGAGTACAAAAATAATGTGTGGGAGAATCTGATATCTCAGAAAATAAGCATTATAAATGCCAAAAATGATTTCCCATGTAGACACTCTTTGGGAGGTATGGAGGCTGTTCAACAGCAACAAAGAGAGAAGACTAAAAGATGAATTAATGTGGCCAAAAACTAAGGCATCCAATAGAGGAAAGATGTAAACTAATTCACAAAACAGAGGCAAAGAAGGGTCTTGATAATGTGGCCATGTGAAAAGTCTAGAAATTGGTCAGAAGGATCCAGGAGGGATATCTCAGGGGTGGGGTGTGAGGGGTGCAGATTTAAATTTAAATTTAAATTAAATTAAATTTAAATTAAAATTTAAATAACATAAATTCTGACAGATTTGACCATGTGGAAAGGAAACTAATTTCCTTCCTCCCTCCCTCCCATCCTTCCTCCTACCATCCTTCCCTTCTTTTGTACCTCCTTCCCTCTCTTTTTTTCCCCCCTCTCTCCCTCTTTCCCCCTCCTCTTCTTCTCTTTCTTTTGTTTTTTGGTTTTCATTGAAAATGAAACTTAAGATATTATAAATTTAAAACTAATTCAGATCAACCAAGAATACTTGTACTTGTTTGATTAACAAAACAAAATTTGTATTATCACCTGTACAATATCGCTATAAAATACTCAAACCTCACTTTCCATGGTTTATCACAATTTTCTTTACTTCATTAAATTGCTCTAGTGGATATTTTAATATAATAATTCACATTTTCCCAAGGCAATCTATTGTATGCAAGTAAGGTTTTGATGATGCCAACACAAATTATTTTTAAATTGAATGCTCTTCACTTTTGTGTTTGGTTTATCACATTTTATGTTTAGAAAATTGTGAGAATAGTTTATTCTGGGGTAAATTATATTTTATTCTAGTTTTATTGCCATCAGGCGCAGTTTTAGCATCAGAGTTCTCATAATTTAGATATAATGCTATCTATGTAATATATCATCTATATATTACATCTATAAAAATATAGCATCTATTTCTGTTATTTCAATTTGGATTCTTTCTCAGGTATTCTGTCAAACTCCCCACTTACTTTTTTTTTTAAAAAAGCTTTCTGCATTGGTTCATAGCCCAATTTACTTCATTTCCGTGTCTTTACCTTAGTTAATAATATTTTGATTCACTTATGATATTATGATACTACAATATCATTTTATATTCTCTCACTTCATTTCAATCATTACAGGCTACATTTTCATCATCTCAAATCTAATTCATATCATTTTAAAGCAAGCACTAGTCATTGTGTGTCCAATTATAATTGTTTTCTTTTATTTCCTGTTATCTTGATTTCAATTACCCTTTTCATTCATTTCTCATCTGTTTATATTATTCTCAATTTGATTTTCTAAGGCTCTGGTTCTGCTAATAGTACTTTACAATATAGTGTTTCCCTGATTTCATATACTTCCTTTTCATTTATACTTGTTCAGTACATGCACACACACACACATTCACACACATACACACAATTTCTTATAGAGAAAATTGCTCATTTTATGCCTCTTGGCATTTACTTATCACTCTTTTCAGTGAAACAATATTTTCGGAGTTTTACTCTTAACTTCACCAGCTTCGAAACAATGGTTTGAGTACATTTTCCTTGCTAAATTCATCTACTATTACTTTAGTCATAAATTCTGTTATTATAGGATTTGTATAAATATACCTTATCTTCATTTACAATGTTGAGTTGATCTTCCTCTATTTTGTTTCAAATAGTACATTTGGCTAAATTTCATACTGGTTAATCATTGATTAAGATATTACTCTACTTTTCATTTAATTCTAAATTTCCTTTCATAGGATTAAAGAAAAGTCTAATGGTGAGCAACCTCCAAATTTGATTCAGGTAGGTAAAATGGTAGCCTTTTTCTTTATTGTTTACAGTAAAAAGTTTTAATCATACTTGACTTCATGGCCATTTACTCAATATTATATACCTCAAAAATAACAGCAAAATGTTAGATTTGTGTAATTATTAAAATGATAAGCATGACCTCTTAAATTCTAATATAAGAAAAATGAATATTGAAGCCACTGACACAGAATCTTATATTTGGTCATGTTGTTTTTTGTGGCCTTCTTGAAATTCCCTCGAGAAAGTGCTGGTGATTCATACCATATTTAAAATAACTTTGTCCTGTGGTTATAACATATTATAACATATTATGATCCCACTTGTTGGGATTTGTCAATGAGAAAAGATTTGTTTTCTTCACATTCTCTCCTTTTCAAACAGAAGTTCTGATGTTTCATTTTCCAGAAAATGGGTCTGAGTTCTTCATGTAAATTATGAAACTCTTAGTTGACATCGTTTCATTTATAGATCCTCTGGTTCATCTAGAGCAATGCTGTTCCATTTATGTGATGATGGAATATTCTCTGTACTGTCCAAGATGGCTGGTACCAGGGATGTATGAAGTAACATGAGGGATTCATTTATAATGTTATTTCATTTTAAGTAATTTAAAATTTATTCATATAGGACTAGTGGCTTCTATAAATAGAAAGAGCTATATTAAAGAGATACATCTTATATCATTTGGGACTTTAAATATCACTATTCAGTATATACTATTGTCGGGACATCCAAGAGGATCAAATTACATGAATTCGAAGGAAGATAGCAAAATATAAATTTTCAGTAAAAATAGCAAAATTAAAACAAACACACACACACACACACACACACACACACACACACACACACATACTCACAAAAACCCTACAAGTGTATTTCAGAGATTTGAGAAGAGTTGTTTAATTCAACAGCTGAGAATGTTTATAGATTAGCTATAAGGTAGGGCATTTTCCCTAAAGCAGGAAGATGGAATGAGACAAGGATAAAAACAGGCTGTAGTTCTGAAGGAAATAACAAATTAAACCAATGTTTCATTGCTGGACTGAAAGGATGGTATGCTAAGAAAAGAGGGAGTAGAGTCAGGGGATGGAACATTCCAGACAACATTCATACTGCTTTTCAAATTCAAGGTAAGTTGCTTTCGTGGGAGGGTGTCATGGAGAAAAAAATATGTGTGATAAGTTGAAGCTGAGTCACAGGAATGAACTAACTTGGATGCTACCTTTTTTTTTTTTTTAAGATTTTATTTATTTATTTGACAGACAGAGATTACAAGTAGGCAGAGAGGCAGGCAGAGAGAGGAGGAAGCAGGGTCTCCACCGAGCAAAGAGCCCGATGCGGGCTTGATCCCAGGTCCCTGGGATCATGACCTGAGCTGAAGGCAGAGGCTTTAACCCACTGAGCCACCCAGGCGCCCCATTGGATGCTACTTTTTAAAGGTATTATTGCTTAGTTGCCCAGTTCCATAACATGTACATGGTCTGGAAAAGTCTATTCCTAAAAAAAAAAAAATGCCAGTAAGTAAGTAAAGAAAGAAATAATTGGCATTTCTAAATGAGAACTAATATATTTTATGTTTTCACAATTCATATAAACCTAATTATACTTTAAAGTTTCTGTGTGCCAATATGATCCTTCTAAATGCAAGCAAGGCTTAACATGGGACAGGTATATTATAAATGTGTATCCAAAATCTTCAGAAAATTTGCTAAAGGCTTCAAACAGGGAAAGATAAGAAACATTCTCATGTAATAATTAGGCAAACTCTGGCATGTAAAGAAAAGTTCCAAATGGCCACTTAAAACACCTGAGAAAAATTTAGGACTTCCAAAGTTTTGGGACAGTCTTCTGGTTTGAGCTACAGCCTGTAAAGAACTTCGAAGTCATCATTCCATCCTCATAAGAAAAAGATGAAGAGGGGTGCCTAATGGGCTCAGTGGGCTAAGTGTCCATGAGGGAGGACGCCTGGGTGGCTCAGTGGGTTAAGTCTCTGCCTTTGGCTCAGGTCATGATCTCAGGGTCTTGGGATTGAGTCCCATATCGGGCTCTCTGCTCAGTGGGGAGCCTGCTTCCCATTCCCCCTTTGCCTGCCTCTCTGCTTACTTGTGATCTCTGTCAAATAAATAAATTAATTAAATAAAACAAACAAATAAAGAAAATCAGGAGAGGGGAAAATCCAGGGTCAGATCACAATATACTGAACCGGAGCAGAAACTGAGGGAGTCATAAACTGATAGGTCCACTTATGGTAACTAAATAAATTGCTGGAGGTTGAATGTTGAGGACCCTCAGACTGAGAAACTTGTGGGGTCACAGTATGAGGAGTGTCCCATCTATCCATGGTTTTTGCCTTCATGGATCTTCACCAAGTTTCCAAAATAAAGATCCCCTTAGGCTCTGGCCAGAGAAAAGAACAAGCTTTGCTAAATAAGCCCAAAGCCTTCTCCTTAACAAAGGTCTGCTCTCTAGGGTAAAAGTCTTCATCACAGCCTTGTCACAGCTGAAAAGGGAACTGAGGCTCACCTCAGGCCCCCTGTAATCTTTCTGTCTCACCATGTGGAGAAAGAAATGCTCTACTAGGGAAGAAACAAATACTTTTGCCATCACAACCCAGAGACAAAACCCACTAAAAATAATGATATAATTATCGTAATATAGAATGTTTCTTTTCCTCAATACATGAGCACCACACACAAATAACACAGTGTTACTTGTTCTAATAACAGTGGATTACCAATAGTGTTGCAAGACAGAGACTCTCTCCCTGGAAAAGGATACAGCAAAACTCAAAGTCAAGAGCCAAAACAAGGACACTAGAGGAATTAGAAGACTCTGGGACCTACAGCTACAGCAAATATTTGCAGATAGTTCAATTCATAGTCAGATTAACATAAATTCTCACATTAGAGGCCTATTAACCTCAGTTCCTATTATCTGATACAATATGTCCAGCTATCAGCAAAAAAATGAAGAGGCATACCAATTTGTAAGGAAAAAAAAAAAAAGCAACATTGAAGAAACAAAGGAAGACTTAGAACCAAATTCAGACATAGGACACAGATGTTGGAATTATCTGAGGGGAAATTTAAAATGACTACAGTTAATAAATTAAAGGCCCGATGGAAACAGTAGACGACATTCGGCAACAGATGCGTAATGTAAGCAGAAATGTGAGAACTCAAAAGGTTAGTGAAGTCTAGTATCTTTCCAGCATAACTTTTCATCTCTACATTAGTTGTGAACAGTTGCATAATGATGCCTTGAAAATGAAATAAGATATGCAGAAAATGATGTTGCCTAACATTTTAGTAGTATTTTGGAGCTTATAATATGTGGTTGCTTATCTTATTTCATTAGGCTCCGACCACAGACCTGGAAAGTAGAACATCAGGCATTACTGTTGTCCTTGCATTAAGCAGGGTTTAGAGGTTGTATCAGTCTGCGTAAAGTCAAGTCAAGCTGTGATAACAAACAGCATCCAAACATTAGTGGCTTACAACAGCACAGTTTCATTTTTCTCTCAGGTTTCTGGATAATCAAGTGTATGGCTTTGACTCTTTCATTTTAAGAAACCAGCTGCAAGAACATCTAGGAGATTGCTTTGGTCTTGGTAGCAGGGGGGAAAAAAGAAGCATTGAGAGAAGTATTTGACGCTTCTCAACATTCTTTTGGAGAAAGAACATATGCCACCTTCCCCTCGTTTTGCATTAGCAAAGTCAAATCACAAGAGAATCTGGTTGTCAGTGGGAAGGACTTTCAACTCCCACACAGACCATGGTTCTGTAGGGCAGAACCAAGAGTGAGGGGCAGAAATGATTCAGACAATAATATACTCTACAACAGATATTCGGGCTTGTCCAAGATTTTGTGTGGGCCCTATCTGATTATAAGCTCTCTGATTCCAAATTTAGTGTAGTTATGATTCATCACTTAGACAATAAAACAAAGAAATTTAGAAGACAAAATTGAATAACTAATACTAACAGTATTAATTCAGTATGAAAATGACTTCCTTAGTGTATCAGTTAGAAGTGGTATTAGCTACATATTTTTTTTTAATAACTGGGAGTTTTATTTTTCTACACAGCAAGGATTTTTAAACAGATAGTCCCCTGGGGCGCCTGGGTGGCTCAGCGGGTTAAAGCTGCTGCCTTCAGCTGGGTTCGTGGTCCCGGGGTCTTGGGATCGAGCTCCCCATTGGCTCTCTGCTCTGCAGGGAGCCTGCTTCCTCCTCTCTCTCTGCCTGCCTCTGTGCCTAGTTGTGATTTCTCTCTGTCAAATAAATGAAATAGAAAAAAAATTAAATATGCATGTAACCTATCTCTCAGTAATTTCACATATGGATATCTTGCATATCTCTCCCACAAGAACAGTACAAAGCATCCATAGTAATCCAAATATCAACAAGGATGAATCCTATAGGCGTGATAATATTAAATAAACAGTCATGATTTAATACGTCCAAAGTTCAAAAAGAGGCAATAATAAATAATGCATTTTTACTATTTTCACAAAAGTCAGGATGGCAGTTACCTTATTTTGGATGGAGAGCATGTGGTTTGGAAAAGACAGACGTTGGGCTTCTAAAGATTAGCAATAATCTATTAAAAACCGGGGTATTATCTGAGTATTTACTATGTATTAACTCCTTCAATTCCACCTACAGGTTTTATATACTTTTTATATTTAGGGTAAATTTTTACAATAAATTATAAATTGTAAAGAACTTAAAAATTATAAAGATTTTCATCCTATGTGCATCATACAAGACGTTAGGAAAAGAATACAGATGTGGAGCTAGATCTAATAACTTCAAATCATTTTCTATTACTGTCTAAGCTTGGACCCCGGAGAGCATTAGACTCCCTATAAAAGAGGCATATGGGGGTGCCTGGGTGGCTCAGTGGGTTAAAGCCTCTGCCTTCGACTCAGGTCTGATCGCAGTGTCCTGGGATCAAGCTCAGCAGGGAGCCTGCTTCTCCCTCTGCCTGCCTCTCTGCCTACTTGTGATCTCTGTCTGTCAAATAAATAAATAAAATCTTTAAATAAATAAATAAATAAATAAATAAATAAATTGATAAAAAGAGGCATATGGGGCACCTGGGCGGCTCAGCTGGTTGAGCATCAGACTCTTTCTTGGTTTTAGCTCAGGTCAGTATCTCATGGGTCCTGAGACTGGACTCCATGCTAAGAAGGGAGTCAGCTTCAAGATTCTCCACCTCTTTCCCCCTCTGACTGCCTCTCCCCAACTCATGCTCGCTCGCACTCTCTCTCTCTCTGTCAAATGAATACTTTTTTTTTTAACATTCAATTTATTTGACAGAGAGATCAGAAGAGAGAGGAAGAGAGAGAGCATAAGCAGAGAGAGCAGCAGGCAAAGGGGAAGCAGGCTCCCCGTTGAGCAGGGAGCCTGATGCAGGACTCGATCCCAGGACCCTGGGATCATCACCTGAGCCAAAGGCAGATCCTTAACCCGACTGAGCCACCCAGGCCCCCCAGTAAATAAAATCTTTTAAAAAATAAATAAATAAAGATGCAGAGGACCATGGTCAGGATTAAATGAGATCATCTAAAATGTTTGCTTTGTTATCTTCCCAAACATACCTGTTTTTATTCTTTTTTTTTTAACCTGTTTTTATTCTTAATATTTGTTAATGTCACTCCTACTTATGTCTTAATTTCTCAGGCCAGAAATTGGCTTGTCAGACTTTTCCTCTTTTTTTGCTTCAGTTTGACCCCCAATTCCACTGCATGGTATATCCTAAAGGTCCTACAAATGACTTCTCTATTTCCTAATAGACACTCTGTGTTTAGGCTTCTGTAATCTCTATCTGAAGTTATTTCTATGGATTTAAATTTGGTGTTCTTGGCTGCACTCTCATCTTTTCTTTTCCTTCTTTCTTTTTTTTTTCTAAGTCTCTTACAGGTAAACTGAGTGACCCTTCCCAAAATTGCATGTCTATTCATATATCTGCCCTCCTTAAATAATTCAATTACTTATCATTAACCTAATTAATAATATCCAATTTCCACTCCATTTGTTTGTTTATAAATATTCATGTGTCAGTCTAGTCCTTGTTCCATCCATCCATCCATGTATTCCTCCATCTAAAATAGGATCACCTTTCTAAGCAAGTATATTCAATTTTTTTTTTAATGCAACAACTGAGGCCGTCATAATCTAATGAAGGATACTTTCCATTACTGTAATAGTATTCCTGCAATCTTTTTTTTTTTAAGATTTTATTTATTTATTTGACAGACAGAGATCACAACTAGGCAGAGAGGCAGGCAGAGAGAGAGGGGGAAGCAGGCTTCCCGCCGAGCAGAGAGCCAGATGTGGGGCTCGATCCCAGGACCCCAAGATCATGACCTGAGCTGAAGGCAGAGGCTTTAACCCACTGAGCCACCAAGGCACCCTGGTATCCCTGCAATCTTATACTTACTTTCTCTCTGTAACACTTTTTTCCTCCAGAATATTGAAATATGAGTATCTGCTGAAACCCGCTTTGCTGCCTCATTCCTTTGTGATGTAGCTTCTGTCTCCATAGTCCTTTCCTACCGGTAAACACCTTTGCACAATTAGTCCCGTATGATCTCATCTTATGTAGGATGCCGCCTTTGATTGCCTTGCATAATGTCAATCATACTCACTTCCATATTCCTTCAGAGACTTCTACCAATAAATCCATTTTATTATGTTTACCTGTTGTGTTTACCTATCGCAAGCTATTGAGAATAGAAACTGGCAAAGTTAACTTCATAATCCTGTGAACTACACAAAGACCTAAAACTTCCATGGCATTCAGTAGAAGATACGCATTTTGATGACATAGTTTTGACGATTATTAAATTTTAATTCCCTTTTTCTCGTGTATCAATCTATACTCCTGATTTGGAATGCTTATTTTCAAGCTTTATCCATTTCTCTCTCTCTCTTTTCTGAGAATTGTGTAGCCTCCTCTGTTTCCTGTACAGTCTGGTAAATCTGGGAAACTTAATAAATATTGGAATAATAACCACATCCTGTGAGCAAAAGTCCCTGTTATTTTTATTTCTCTCCCCAAGACAACTTTATAGGCAGGAACTTCAAGGGAAATAATTTCATTATCAATGACAGTTGAGCTTACACTTTATAAAAGTTTTTCTATTTTCCCTGTCTGTGAAATTTATGAGATACCAAATGTGTTTAGGAAAGTAATTTGAAGTAACACTCTGGCCTTAATATGAGAAGTACTAAAACCTCTAATTGTATTTCAGGTAGTAGATCAACTTGACCTTCCATAATAGGAACCTGAAAGATAGGAGGCATTTGTGTATGGTTAATGTTCAAATTTGTATTCATTCCCAATATTATCTTTGTTTAAAATGCCAATGTATTGCTATGTTGTGATAAGAGAGCCTTAATTCTGACTCTACCAAATTCATATTCTTATACCCTAAGTACAGCACCAATAAAGTTAAATTATCTGATCTGGAAACACTCTGTGCTGTGGATTACTTTTATCAACAAGCAAAGAGTTGGGAATAGCGTCCATTTGTCACCCACTGATGAAATTTCAGGGTTGAACAGATTGGAGAAAATCATCATTTCTTTTCTGCCTCTTGCATTTTCTTATGAGTACTTATAAAATTAACTGAGAGACGAGCACAATTTTAAATATATATATATTTTTTTTTCTCTATTGGCATGGTTCTCTTTTGTACAGGCAAATCATATCATTATCCACTCTGCAGCAAGAGACTTTTCTTCCAATTCTTAGTAATCGTTCTTTTTTTTTAAGTTCTATTTAGAAAATGGAAGAATCTTTCTATTGATAACCACCCATAGTGTATCCACCTAGTGCTGCTTTATTTCAATAGCGTATCTGAACAGAAAAGACAACCTGTCTTTCCATCCTAGGCCTTTGAAAATTAAAACACTGGATTTAGATAACCTGTCTTGAAATGATGCAGACGGGAAGGGGAGGAAGTAATGTAACCTACTTTGCATTCACTATCCATCTGAAACATTTGCTTTCTCTATGAATGAAGCAAGGGCTCATTTCCTCATTTCACCTTGATGATTATGAACTTTTTACAAAACCAAATTTTCTCCTGATTATAATTTGATGAAGAAAATGTCACAAAAATTAAATCAAATCAAATGGAGGAAAAAAAAATATATATATACATAAACATAAAGCTCCATACCTTGCATCTGCTAGGATGCTAAGTCAAGGAATAGAATATAATGTTACTGAGGTGATGGCTTATGGATATAGAGAAGATCACCTACTCTTTGTATCTTTTCAAAGCCTTTGCAAAGGCATTTGTCACTGTCAAGGCTATGAATATGCATGCTTTGGTTGTGGAAGAGCTATAACACAGCTCTTCACCATAGTTATAAATCAGCTGCTCTTTGGAATATCATTTCTTGTTGCTACATAGAAGGTTAACAAAAAGGGAAAGTGTTCTCCTTATCATTTTTTACTTCTCGTGGAAATCGGTTCCCTCAGGTGACATTTATGAAAGAAACTGCAGTCCTGTTAATACTTGTGAAAAGTAAGAACGGTCAGCATATCTGTACTCAGTTGTTCCATCTGTTTCTATTAATTCAATTTGTCTTTAATGTCCCAACCCTCTAATTATCACCTGTGTCATCTAAAATTTAATAACTGAAATCATGGGCTATGGTTTTGATCTTTCTTTGAAGTCTTTATTAAGAGTGGAGGTAAAAGTCTAAATGATTCGCTGGGTTTTTTTTCTTGATTTCTTCAGTGGATGAAATCCAAAAAAAACAAATTATGGGCTCTCTTGTGTATATGGTACAATTTCGTGAATTCTGCTACATCTCTGGGTCCCAAATATGTATGTGACAAGTAAAGGGTGTGTGACAGTCAAAAGAAATATTTAGGGAGAAGCAGATTTTGACTAATCACATCATTTGGAGAAAATTAATGTATTTACTAAATTCTGCTTTTTGTTACATTGCAAGAATACAAATTAGGAGCTCAGCATTTAAATTCCATATGATAATAATACTTTATAGGATACAGTATGAGTGAACATAGCCCTTTATTCGGTTGAATATGTGTATAGGAAATTAGATTATTGTACTTAGTAAGGCAAGAGTTAGCATATAAAGTACAAACTTCTCAATTCCAAGTGCATGGAAAGAAATGTATGTACATTATTGTATTTAAAACTCATTTAAGCCAGCATGCCTTCTGATTCCATTTTGTAAGGAATGCTAGTTAAACTTTATGAACACTATTACGTTCGTTGAATTCATCTTCTTCTTTTCTTTTCTATTCAGACTTGCCCTTCCAACTTATTTGTAACTCCTTCCTTAACAACCCCGCCCCCCAAAAGAGTAAAACTTAAAGATAGAATTAGAAATTTATCTCTAAATGATCTTTAAAAAAAGATTTTACTTATTTATTTGGTAGAGATCTCCACTGAGCGGAGAACCAGATGTGGGGCTCCATCCCAGGGCCCTGAGATCAGGACCTGAGCCGAAGGCAGAGGCTTAACCCACTGAGTCACCCAGGCGCCCCTAAATGATTCTTTACATACAAATACATGTGCTATTTCTGAAGACCAGTGATATTATGGAAGTAAGGAATTCATCTTTGGTAAGGCTCTATCTGATAAGTGTTTATCATTCTAGGGCTATTTTGTACTGTATTGAAATTACTTTTATAAACAAGGGTCTATATATTTGTTTTTCTATGAGAGATTCACTTCTTCTACCACAGTTTTTAGGGCTCAGTCAGTTAAGTATCTGCCTTCCACTCAGGTTAGGATCACAGGACCCTGGTATTCAGCCTGGCTTTGGGTTGCCTGCTCCGTGGGGAGTAAGTTTCTCCCTCTCCCTCTGCCCCTTCCCTCTGCTCCTGCTCTCTCTCAAATAAATAAATAAAATTAAAGAAAATACGTTACTCCAAACTCTCACCTATGCAGTGACTGGAACTAACAATGCATCTTTGTCATCAGATGCAGGCTTAGAGCCTTACTATCAAACTGCTTTATGTCCATGAAGTTAGGAAGTAATTTATATTACCTTATGACACTGGTTATGTACATGGCTGTGTGCGTACCTATTTGTATGTATGTGCAAGTGTGTGTGTGTGCTTATATAATAGGAACTTTATTTAATTGGGGGAAATGTTTCCAATTACTGTTCACGAAATTTCAAGATGGCCTCCTGGATACATTAAGACATGGATTTCTTTGTTCTTCCACAGCAACCCTATCACATAGACGGAATTTATTCCGTATTTGATTCACCATCATTCATCGGAGCTAAGCTTTGCGTTTTCTTTGCTACACAGAACAAATGTTGTTACCTCCAGGAGGATCTTCCTGTCTGACTTCCATTTAAAGAGAATTTTATTTTCTTATATACCTATGGGGGGTGCATTGCATTCCCAGCTAGAACATATACTATGTAAGGGTCATTTTTATATTGCTTTTGTAATACAGTACGCTGCAGAGTGCTAATAAGTATTAGTGGATATGTTAGGAATAAAAGAAAATGTAAACATATTCTTTTTAAAATAATATCAATTATTTCTCATTCACATCATAGAAAAGCAGGTGTTGAATTCACCAAGGCTAACAGTTTTACTACCTCACACAGAAACTCCAAGTGAGTTTTTCTCTTTACCTCAATAGCAACTGTGTGTTTGCTTAATACTGATGACCTTGAAATACAGCTTTCTAGTTTTAATAAGACAGGTAATTAAGTCAACTTCAAACGTGGCTCTGCACCATAAGACAGAGTCAGGTTCAAGGGGAAAATCCTTAGTTGCACATTAAGCATATTTCTTTTGAACTAATTAGCTGAAACATGTTTTCCTCTATTTGGTTAATATTCCTGATAAATTGCAAGTAATCAATTTTCAGTTAGAGGAGAACATGTGTGGAAGTGAGCTGTCTGCTTCTTCACTAACAAGATAACTTGCTCTGGATTGACCAAGGGGCAAAGCCACGGTCTCTCTAAAAGCAAAGCACAGATGAAGAATGGAAAGAATTCATTTCCTAATTAGCAAAAAATTCTGCCTTGCTGATATCTTTAATCCAATCTGAATCTTCTCCAACTTCACAGCTCACCTCGAATCCGTATGTGATGAGCAAAGGCTTTCTTCCGCTACCACCTTCCGACAACCTGTCATCCTTTAGAGCTCCCCTGAAAAAAGACCACTTAAGGTCCAATGCATTTTTGCATTCTTTAAAGATAAATAATAGTCTTTATTATTAGAAATGATTTTTTCTTTTTCTTTTTTTTTAAGTTTCAAAATATTGAAGATCCTAACTGAGCCAAAGGTTTATGTCCAGGTCTCTTATCACCGTGTTTCCTCTCTCTCTCTCTCTCTCTCTCTCTCTCTCTCCTGCTCCCTCCTCCCCTCCCTCTCCTCCCTGCTTATCTTTCTTTTCCAAGTGATAAAGGGGGGAAAAAGGAAATAAACTTTCCATGAAAATTTTGTTCAAAAAGAAACCAAAATCATACTTAATTGTGGAGAAAACATGTTGTCACATATAAAAGAGAAAAGCAATCCATTTATAATAGTTATGCTGAAAATTTGCTTCAATGTAAGAGCCTAAAGCAATTTATTTGTGTAAACAATGATCTTTGCCCCGAAATGCAAATGAGAGATAAATGCACAATGGAATGGTTAACATTTTAATCTTAGTGAGTCAGAGAATAACAACTTTTACTTAAATGTATTCCATTTATCTACTAAAATATGTTATTACTTCTACATATGTTAATTTTCATATAATTTTGTTTCCAAATTGATTGAATGCATTTCAACAATTAATACACCCCCTCCTTCCATAGGAGTTAATAATTTGTCACAAGGGATCATTCATTTATGAGTGACATGTCTCTGTACATTGCAGAGTTAAACTTTATGAATAATTCACTTTGCCTTTCCTTAGTTATTTCTGATTCCATATTTTATTAACTTTCCTGGATATATTTTTTCACTCCATAGAGAATGTGACCTACACATGATCCACTAACAAAAGAAATCTGACTGTTAGAGGTTAAAGAAACAATGGAGACCCAGTTTCAATTTCAGACTTTGCAGAGGAGGATGAAACTTAGAGAGTTAATGATTTTCCCCAAGGTCACAACAAAAGAGTCAAGCCAGGATGAAAGTTAGAGAAGAAAACAATAGGAAAGGCTACTCCAAAACATGAAGTCATGTCTCGAAATCTTTTCAATACTATCTATGTTCTGAATACAAGGTAATCAAGAAGGTTTAGAGGAAATTATGAAGAAATACTTAATAGAGTGGATTGTGGTGATCGTTTTACAATATATATGTATATCAAATCATCAAGACATACACCTTAAACATATATAGATTTTTGGTCAATTATAACTCAATAAAGCTGGTGAGAAAACAGAGAATAAAGCAGATATGGTTTACATTATATCATCTAAAAAGGTAGGAATCATAAAATATATAAATTGAGTGATAAGATATGCCAGTTTGAAAGAATATCAAGGTATTCATTACAAAAGCTTAATAGTAGGTAGACAGATAGACAGACAGACAGACAGATAGATAACACTGATCAAACAACCCTGGAGGTCAGAAAGAGTACACACAGAAGAATGGAAGAAACTAGTTGTCTTTCAGAAAACTACTAAGAACAGATAGTTTATTTGAGGACATTTTTCTCTGATTATTTCTTTGATAATTTCAAACCCTGATTTCTTTATTACCTCAATTAAATTTTGGATCTCTTGGATTCATTTCCTAAGTCCTATGATTTTATTTATTTGCTTTTTGTTCTTTTCCTTCTGTTCCTTCATTATTCTTTCCCGGAAACTTCTTCAACTAAATCATTAAAAATAAACAAAAACATGTAATGCATTTTGGATATTCTGTTTATACATAGTAATGTAGCAGAGAAAAAATAATATTCTCTGTATAATTCCAGGTTCTTCTTGGCTGAGACCCCCCCCCCCAGTAATAAAAAACAAATTAGCAGGAGAAAAACAGATTAGCAGGACAAAAATATACTTTATGTTTATATAGGAGAGACCCAGGAAAACTAAGTAACTCCCCTAAGGGTCCCAAGCCACCACCTTAAATATCACCTCCGTCTAGAGACAAAAGAAGATGGGGGGGGGGCGCAGTTATTGAAGGCTATTAGGAAAAGCACTGTAAACAGGGTTGTTATATAGATTTAGATCACTGCCTTCTCCACTGATAAGAGTTTCCACTGATTGTCAGCCTAAAGGGACACTGGGGTTACAGAGCTTTTCCTGTGTCTGGTGTGTCTTAAAAATAATCAGCCTAAAATAATCCTTATGCCAAGGAGACATATTTTAGGGTGGCAAATTCTGCTCCCCTTCACTAATTTTATTAGCATCTTCTTATTTATGAATATATAACAACTCTTTTGCTCGATGAAGGCATTTTTTTTAAAGATTTTATTTATTTCTTTGACAGAGACAGATCAAAAGTAGGCAGAGAGGAAGGCAGAGAGAGGGAAGCAGGCTCCCTGCTGAGCAGAGAGCCTGATGTGGGACTTGATCCCAGGACTCTGAGATCATGACCTGAGCCGAAGGCAGAGGCTTTAACCCACTGAGCCACCCAGGCGCCCTATGAAGGCATTTTGATAGCTTTTTCCTTGCTGTTTTGGCACCTTCAAGTTCCTTTTTTTCCCCCCTTATCCTTCTGGATTACTGTTCTTTCTGCCATGTTCCATCATGTACCAGTTATTAGCCTCTACCCCACCCCCAGCTCTAGAACCTCCCATGTACACTCTGGGTTTTTTTGTTTGTTTGTTTGTTTGTTTTCAGAGAATCAGTATTCATTGTTTTTGCACCACACCCAGTGCTCCATGCAATACGTGCCCTCCCTATTACCCACCACCTTGTTCCCCCAACCTCCCACCCCCACCCCTTCAAAACCCTCAGGTTGTTTTTCAGAGTCTGCGTCTCATCGTGGTGGGTCAAAGAACAAACCAGAATAATCAGAAAACAGTGCTCTCTCTGTTTTCTGATTATTCTGGTTTGTTCTTTGACCCACCACGATGAGGCACTAGAGGAAACTGGCCCAGAGCACAAAAGAAGAAAATAAACTGTTCATTTGGTTGGATGTTCATTACAGCATCACCTTGGCAACATCTCCTCACTCTAGAAACTGCAGTTGGCCCACGTTTTCTTTATTGTTTTGTTTTGTTTTCACCCATTAGACCCATCCCCAGTCTGCTCTTTCCCAGCAGCTAGACAGTGCTTACTTAGAGACCTGAGTCCCAGTTCTAAGCAGCCCTGAGCTCTTGAGTTTACACTCACTCTGAGCAGCCTCCCTTCAGGCTTCAGAGTGCCTCCTCCAAAATTCTAGGTACTCATAACCTCAATATATTTCTTTTTACTCTACCCCTTGAAGTGGTAGCTGTTTCTATCACTGTTGCCTATATGACATCAGTGCTTCCTTTTGGCCATTCCACTACTTTGTAGAACCTGCACAACCCATATTTTCCGTTTCTCTTTTCCTGTTGGGAACCTGACTGATACTGGATTTTTCTCTTTATTTTGATTATCTACTAACATTTTAAACATAAGGAGGAATACTAAGTTATTTACTTGGAGCTATGCCAACTGATGGGTGCATCATTATTTAAGAGCTTGTTCAGGGAGGCAGTCATGTCACTGGGGCTCTCAGTCTCATCATAAAGAGGTACTTTCTCTGGTCGAGTCAGATTTTCCAGAGATGACCCTCCTCATCCTTTACCTAATGGATAACTGCCCCATGATTAGATGTGCAAAGCTGAAGAAGAAAAAGATGGAGCCACTTATTTTCTACCTGTAAACTCCCAGTTAATATCAGGTGTCCTGGTCTTTACCTCGACCTTATCCTGTCTGTACCTGATACTTCCACGCTCTACACCTACTGACAGAGGACAATTTGACCCTTTTCTTAGTTTATCCCCTCTAAAAAGCTCTTGACTGTAGTTTTCTCCACTGAGGTAATGTCTATTTCATATATAAACTGTTCTGTGGTAAGACTGTTGTATCATACTTGCTACACCATGCTTGTTGATACTCTATTAATTTGTTATTATTTAAAATTGCTCTTTCCATCTATAGGATCCAAAGAAACCCCTCATTCTTTTTCTATTTGGTAGCATCAGATGTTGGATGGCGCATGAAAATAAAGTCGTGCCCATCTTATAATATTGACAATAGGAGTGTAAAATGCACAATACTTTGAAGAGAAATTTAACAATATAAAATCGACCCCCCAAAAACCTTTTAAATATGATTTTCCTCCACTTAAATATAAGCAAAAATTTAAAAATGAGCAAAAATTAAAGATACACAAACATTCAGGTACAGGTATATTGACTCTCATAATCTTTCTAATAATAAAATGTTTAAAAACAACTCAAGTACCACAACTCCAATCGATTATATTGCAGCCATACAATAAAAGTATAAGTAAACATTTGGAAAATTAAAAATAAATTCTCCAAAAACTTATACAAGAGGTAAAATCACCATATGAGGTCTAATTGATTAAAATAAAATAATCAGTTATGTATATGCATTGAAAGTAGATGGAACCATAGTAAAATATTTTAAAAAGTGATATGAATGAACACTGTGTTAATTTTATTTTAAAATATTTATCTTCTATACTGTAAATGTAATATACATTTTCATGAGTTTTAATATAAAATATATTTTAAAATTCTAAAATCACACATTTAGTTATGTGAAAGATGCCTCTCACTGTATAAATTCAAGTACCATTGTTTACTCTAGAGAATAATAGGATAAATAATGATTTTGTCCAGTGGCTTCATCTAATTTTTTGGCTTCATCTTTTCCATGTTCGATGTTAATTTAATAGTAATAATAATAATAATGAAAATAATAAAATATTCATGCAAAAATAATGGTCATGCAGAGGTAAGAGTTTGCAAACAATTAACAACTATTCAGGCAGACTGCATCCATTTCCTTGTTTAATTTCTTTTTAAATATTTTATTCATTTATTTATTTTAGAGAGAGAGAGACAGAAAGCACATAAGTGGGGGTAGGAGCAGAGGGAGAGGGAGAGAAAGAATCATAATCAGAGTCCTGCTGAGTACAAAGCCCAGCATGGGGCTTGATCCCATGACCCTGAGTTCATGACCTGAGCCAAATCAAGACTTGGACACTCAATGGACTGAGCTACCCAATTGCCCCTCCTCGTTTAATTCTTACAACAATTACACAAGAAAAGTACTGTCTGTGTCCCCACTTGATTGTTGAGATAATTGCACAAGAAGTTAAGTGATTTCCTGCTCAGACCCTCTATAAGTGACAGAACTAGGGTTGGGGTTGAGGTAGCTTCGCCTGAGGATCTATGATCTCAGCACAGCAGCAGGGGATGAGACGGGTTCTGGTCTATCAGCAGTCGGGAGAGAGTGAACCCTCTCCCCATCACACTGCATATGGTGTACAATGTACACAGATTGAGAACTGCTGATTTATACCAATCCTAACCGATAGAAGAATTAGTTATTTCAGTGACGACACTGGAACGAAGAAATAAAAAATAAACAGGTTCTGCAGGCATTTGTTTTTAATGATCGTATTTGATTTGGGGAATGTTTGTTACTCGGTGTTAAATGATAAAATGACTTTTTTTTTCATTTTTTAAAAAGATTTATTTATTCTAGAATGAGAAGGAAGGACCGAGGGAGAAGGAGAAGGAGAGAGAGGATCTCAAGCAGACTCCCCCCAAGCACTGAGCTCAACCCAGGGCCCATCTCAGGACCCTGAGATCATGACCTGAGCTGAAATCAATGCCGGAGGCTTCCTTGACTGAGCCACCCAGTTGCCCCAAAACAATGTTTTTAAGAGCTGTAATACAAAGGATTAAATATGAAGGGAAGGATTTACTATTAACGAGATCTGCTCACAAGGACCAATTATAAAGTCACTCTAAGCTTCATACAGACATTTAAAATAACCTGTAAAGGTTACAAGACAATCACCAAGAATGCTATTTCTAAGAGTGGACTGTAACATTAAATACATTTAGACCTATGGTTTCAAATATAAATATCCCTGAGAATGGTAGTGCATTCATTTTGATGCACACAGTGCCTGATACCAGACATCTGGTAGAAAGTAAGAAAAGGCTAGGTACTTCCCCCCCACCAATAAACAATGTCTATGTATTTTATATATGTAATCTTTTGAAGTCAAAATAGAATACAGAACTACCCATACTCCATGAAGTTAACTATCTAGAAAAGACAGACTTGCAATGAAGTCATATTGCATTGTATTGTGAAAGCTTTATCATTAATGAGACCAAGGTAGAAACTGCAGAAGAAAAGCCACAAGTAAGTGTAAGACTAAAACTCGAGTACAAAATCACCAAGGAGTTACTATTTATGCTGAGATATGAAAAAAAAATAAATAAATAAAATGAGTGAACACAAGCCTGGAACACAAGATTTCAAAAAGGGTATTCCTGACAGGAAAAAGATCCAAACATTCCAGGGATGTTCTTTTTATCTCCGATAAAAGGATGAATGGTCAAACTGGAACGTTCTGCTGGGTTCATCATAGCTCATGGCATATGTAAAAAGAATGTGGATCACTGAGCACCTAAAAGTAGACAACTTGTTTTAAAACAAGGAAAAGTGCCCAGGAGCAGAGGAATTACACAACCATGAAGCTGCTATTACGATTTTTTTTTTAAGATTTTATTTATTTATTTGACAGACAAAGAACGCAAGTAGGCAGAGAGGCAGATAGAGAGAGAGGAGGAAGCAGGCTCCCTGCTGAGCAGAGAGTCTGATGCGGGGCTCGATCCCAGGGCCCCGGGACCATGACCCCAGCCAAAAGCAGGGCCCTGGGACAGTGACCCGAGCCAAAGGCAGAGGCTTAACCCACTGAGCCACCTAGGAGCCCCCTCTGTTACAAATCTTAAGGATGATCACGATACTTGAAAGTTTGCATTGTGACTTTAGCACATATATTATGTAATTTCAATTGTTACAGCAAAGAATGTTTGAGAGGCACAGGATGCCACCCTAGTTCACAGGGGGAGCAAGTAATCACAGCAAGGAAGACTGTAGTTGTAAGAATAAAAGGAAACACAATTCTCTCCAATGCTGCTCACCATACACCTTTTATAAGAAACACAGCATTCTAGAAGACCAATCTATCAAGTTGCAATGTAGCAAAGAAGTATAGATCAAGCCTCAGTTCACATATAAGAAGTATAGGATGTTGGTCATGTATTCCAAACAGGGGGGAAAAAGGGGAATTTAAATAACAATGTTTTTGCTTTAAAAAAAAAAAGAATAACAGCTTAAAATTGTAGTAATTAGTTTTACTGAATGACATCAATATCAAAATAAGGCCTCTCAAGGGCATTGCGGGGGAGAATAGTAAAGCAATTAATTTGACTTTTTTCTCATTAAGTTCTCATAATTACATCTGCAGGATTAAATGCATTTATGTGAGGGTCTTACCATTTTATTTGGATAGTATAAGTGACTTCGTTCCATCTTGAAAAAAAAAATTGGATTGTTCGTATAGAACATTAAACTCAAAAGTTTCCGTGAAAATGACTAAGGGAAACATAGTCCACAAATCTACATATTTTAAGGATTCCCAAGCATTTTATATTTTATACAGCACTACACTTCATGTACATTTATAAAACAAGTAAGAAATGAGTCTGGTGACGTTTTTTTCTGTTTGATAGTCTGGGATTGGTAAGAAGGACGGATGTAAGTAAAGCTTTTCAGTCAGGTGGTTAATTTAAAATAACTGTGTATGTGTGTGTGTGTGTGTGTGAATGAAAGTTAAGTCAACTATTTGAGTACTTAACATCCAACAAGATCCTATATTAGATTTTATTGGAAAGTGTGACCATGGGAGTCTGAAAGTATACCATCTGAGTTTTAAAACAAGTCATACATGAGCCTGATTGAACACCTAGAGAAATCATGTGAAAGGGGAATGCCACTTTCATTTTCTCCTGAATCTGGTATTTGGAAACTTGGATCAAAGCTGAGGTAAATGTGTTGTCTAGCACAGAAGTCCAGAACATGACCCCCTTCTTTACACAGCTGACCTTCTCCATTCACAACGTTGGAGGCAACAGATGGGCCAGAAGTCATGTATGGTGGAGCTTCCCACACATGGAAGGAAAAGACAGGGCTTTGGAAAAAGACCCCACACCCTTGCAAACATGATACCTTTAAAATGAATACGTTTAAAAATGAGGATGTCCAAAACATGTCTACAGTTGGGAGAAAACCGTGTTTACCTCAGGGAGTAGATGAACATAATTTGCAAAAATGTGAACCTGGCGCAAGAAGATTTTTGGAACCGCTCAATAATGAGGAACACTCAAACGGTATTGTTAATGGTTTTCCTACTTCCAGTTTTACAAGCTCCACAACACATCAATAACAGAGTTAGAATTCTAAAATATTCTGTCCCCATTTCAGTTACATGGCTCGCCATCCTCCTCAAGACAAAATCCAAATTCTCCTTCATAAAATAGAAAAGTCTCTATAATTTGGTGGTTTATCTTTTTCCATACACTCCTTCTCACACTTCCCTCGCTGCGCTGTAAACTCTAGCCATACAGAAGTTTTTTCATTTTAAAAAATGCGTCATACCCTTTGTAACTTTCAAGCCTTTGGGTACTCTATTCTTTGGGCGATAGAATGATGATTTGTGGTTTCTTTTTTTTTTCTTTTTTGTTAAAGATTTTATTTATTTATTTGACAGAGAGAAATCACACGAGAGGCAGTCAGAGAGAGAGGAAGGGAAGCAGGCGCTCCGCTGAGCAGAGAGCCGGATGATTTGTGGTTTCTTTATTCGGCTACACTCTATCCTCCTTGCCAAGCTTAGACATCAATTTTGTTTTGAAATAAGACATCAATAAGGGAAAGACAGGAAAAGAAGTGCTCTCCCTTCCCCCAGTTTTGTTTATTCTGCCTTCATCTACGTTTCTGACACTTTATATTCCCGCTACTAACTCCCACGTTATCCTGCATCATAATGCTTATTTAGTTGTATCTTCCTTGGAAGTTTTATGACAGTAAGATGCATGTCTTTTGGTTCCACACTTAACTCTATAGGATTCAAAAGTGCCTGAACCATGCAAAGATTAAATAAATAAGTTTCAGGGCACCTGGGTGGCTCAGTGGGTTAAAGCCTCTGCCTTTGGCTCAGGTCATGATCTCAGGGTCCTGGGATCGAGCCCGGCATTGGGCTCTCTGCTCAGCAGGGAGTCTGCTTCCTCCTCTCTCTGCCTGCCTTTCTGCCTGCTTGTGATCTCTGTCTGTCAAATGAATAAATTAAAAATCTAAAAAGAAAATAAATAAATAAATAAGTTTGGAGTAAGTCAGAAACTGAGATGTTTCCATAAATATAGGAGGGAGGAGATATTCAAAAGTTATTGCAGCAAAAAGTTGATTTCATAACTAGAACAGCATTTTCCAAAAACACTCATTGTTTACATGTTATGCTTTCAGACCTAGGGATCCACGAATGAATGAAGTGAGTGGTGATCTGATGGATTAGTGAAAGCTGACACTTGGCATCAAACATGTCCAGAGAAACGTGGCAGCTTCGTGGGAAGCATATTTACTTTGGGGTTTTCCAAAGTACATCTATGTATCTGGTAAAAATCACTAGACCATGAATTCTTGGCTTGGTTGCATCAGTTGCTTATAATAAAGCTCGCTGTGGCCCCTGCAAACAGTTTTCACGTGCAACTGCATATAAGACTGAGAAAACATTAGCTAATTTCTGAGTACTATTTACTGGAATTTTTAATAGGCATTCAGGGAAATTCTGATGGCAGATTCCAGGAATCCAGCCACTGGGGGTACACAACTGCAGATTCCTCAGCTATTGATGGTAAAGTTGGAAGCAGATGATAAAGACAGAGTCATTCACAGAAGATAAAGGAGAAACTGGAATGAGTAGCACCGGATACGCAGTGGGTCCTGGGATTTATGGGTAGGCAGAAGCTCTTTACCTAAATGAGTATGGGCACAGTATGTGTGGAATAAAATGGACAAGAGAAAGAAAAGAAAAGACAAGACAAGAAAAGAGGAAGGAAGGAGGGAAGGGAGAAAGAAAGGAAAGAAAGAGAGAAAGAAAGAAAGAAAAAAGAAAAGAAAAAAAGGAGGGAAGGGAGAAAGAAAGGAGGAAAGAGAGAGAGAGTAAGAAAGAAAAAAGAAGAAAAGAGAGAGGCTGGCATTCAGAAGGGATCTTGAATGCATATGCAAACACATACCTCTAAATCTCATGTACAGAATAACTGTAACTAGTTAAATGCAACAGCAACCCCCAGGGCATTTTCACATTTTTAATACTCAGCTAAAAGGATACAACTTCTCTGCTTTTCTTCAGTGTTCCTCTACCCCTCTCCCATTCAATGTTACCTTCTTTCACAATCATTTAAGCCAGCTTTAACCCAATGGACCACAAACTCAAATAGAATGATGTCATTGCTCTGCTAAAGGACAATTGGCAGCAACTCAGATGTTTTTAGCTATCACACTGGGCTGTTGGTGCTTGCACCATGCAGTGGGGAAGTGTCAGGCAAGCTTCTAAACATTCAGCAGCACAGGACACTGTCACTGTGACAAAAATTTCCCAGCTCCGAATCTCAGTATTTCGGAGGAGGATGAATTTTGAGTGGCCTAGTAATGAATTTTCTTGGGTTTCAACCACATCCCCATGGCCTTATGTTGAAAATAATTTGAATAGGAAAGAGAGTAGTTGGTACTTGAGAACAGTATTTAATAGTAGTAATGCTTATAAAGCTCCAAATCCATTGAATTATTGAGTTTATCATGAAAATCTCAATATTCAAAGCCATTGGACAAGAGTTTAAGTCAGAAATTTCACATCTTTATCCACAGCTTTATCCTCCCATCAAAATAGTGACTTTCTGTCAGCGGTAACCGCTAATAATTCACTAGATAAAAGGTTTTGCCATGTTACGGCATTATATAAAAAAGCCAAGCAAACAAACAAAAAAGAACAAAGAATAGTGGTAATAAAGCAATAAAATATAGAGGAAAAGCATAAATAAGTATAATAAAAAGAGAATTACTTTCATCTATGTGGATCAAAAATCATCTGCCCGGTGCTGATGTTTGCATTACACCAGCTGGAATTTCCAGACAAATTGCTTCATCGTTCACACATTAAACTAATGCTCCTGACTGGATGAATGCGGTGTATTGTCAGGGCATAGGATGTAGTAACACTTAGACTATGGAAATCAGACAGATGGCTTGGCAAATTAATCCGTAGGCGGCACGCCATAAGGTTGGTCAGTGATGGCGATGGAAGAGTGTGGTCCTTGAGAGGGAGAATCACAGGAAATGCAAAGGTGAAAAAGATCACGAAGAAGGAATGGGAAGGCTGCTATTTACTTCCTTATCAAGCCACTAGATGGGTCAATAAATGTACTTTATTTTTTTTAAGCACTAAAAGAGAAGAGTTTTTCAATTCATAAACAAACAAGTGAACCCTGAGATATTTGAAACTTTGTGACAATCGAGTCTTGTCCTTGCTCCAAGCACCTCACCAGAATTTCAAACCAAGGGTCACTTTAGGGATCAATAGAAATTATTACTCTCACTGTAGGTATTAGATTTACTTTATATGGGACTTTGTATAATTTTTAAATTATCCCTTGTAATCTATAACCACCTTTTTTGTTTTTCAAAATTCTGAGTTCCATTGTTTGTGGGATGAAAAAAATCTTATTTAAAAGTTAAAACATTAAAAAATACTCAAGTACGAATACATGAAGTCAATCACTATTTGCTTTTCCTAAAGATCCCATAAACGTGATCAAACAATGTGTATGTCTAACCAGAGGTTATCATCTAATCATATGTGGAAGGAATGAAAAGTACAAAGGCTTTTTTAGTGAACAAAAACAAGTGTAATGAACACTTTAACAAGTTTCTGTGAGGTGGTTTCTATTTTATCAGTGAAGTATGAAGTGAGTCCATTTTTTGAGTGTACGAAGAATAGTATCAGCTTTGGAGAAAAACAAGAATCTTACCTGCAGAGCAAAATGGCTTTTTTTCTTTCAAGGAAAGAAATCTTAAACAAGGCAGAACCTAACATATATGAACTATTTTTCTAATGCTGTGTGCACATTGCATAGTGTCTGAAACACGATAACCATTTGCCTAGTATGAACACTACCAGCTTTTGACGCAAACCAGCCCACCAGAACTTAGTGACTTAATAAACACTTTTAATTGTTTCAGGATTTGGAGCTGGGATATGACTACCTCCGCCTGGTCAAGTAGCCTCATGGAAGGTTGGGTAAGTGGCTCAATGGTAACTTGATCACGTAGATACCATTATAATTCTGGCTAGTTTGGTCCATTCATGTGAAATTCTCTAAAACCAGCACGAGAGAGCAAACCCCAAGGTACAAACAGTCTCTGCCACCGCTTGCGTCATGCTTACTAAAAGCCTATGGCCAACTCCAATTCAAGATTCAAGGGAGGTCCCTCTAAAACAACAATCAGGTAAAAGCAGATATATTAACCTAAACTAGGTCTAAGCCACCTTAACTGTGCAGAGCCTACTTTCCTACACACTGGTATCACCTTACATGACTCATACATTTCTAAATTTTTTTTTAATGAGTCAAAATATAATATCTAGGTCTAAAATATTGGCTCAGTATAGAGAAGCACTTCTTGAAATTTATCTTTCATTGATATTATTTTCAATTAATTCCTTACCAATTATTTATAGGAAAACTGATGAGGAGAGACTGCCATATTCCACTTCCAAGTAATAAATCAGTAAGGGATGTTTCAGAAAGATCATAACTAGTAGATGCTTTTTCTTGATTAATTTTATTTCATGAGCATAGCATGTGTTAAACTGATGTAGGAAAATGTGACATCATTTGACCATCTACTTCTTTGCAGTAACACATACATACACTACACTGATTTCGTGAATACACTCAGTTCTCTGAACTAAAAAAAAAAAAAAACACGATAAAACATTTGTCTCAATTTACATTGCTTTTGTGCAACACCCATGTAATGTTCATGAAATATTGATCACATCTACGCATAAAGATTCTCTACTTCAGAAATCATTACATAGTAGGTGAAAATATATAATGCAGCTCACAGTAACAAAATATTACTGATGAATTAAGGGACATAGAAACTTCAAGCTATAATTGGGGAAAAAACGGCAGATTTTAAAAACATAAAAATTTAATTTTCTGAGTGAAAAGATACCACTGATAAATTCAAAATCCAAAGACAGAGCAGGAGGACATCTAAAATAAAAATAAATAAGCAATGTGGAAAACTGTTATATGTAATATAAATAAAACTCTAGCGTACTGATATTAAAAAGCAAAAATTAAACCCAAAACAAAAGAAACAAACCAACAATCAAAATGAAGACTTTTGGGCAAAGAGCATAAGCTTTCAAGGAAGTGGAAACACAAAAGGGAAAGAAAGAGAGAGAGAAAGAAAGAGGAAGGAAGGAAGGAAGGGGGAAGGGAAGGGAGGGAGGACTAGGAGGACAGAAAGAGGGGAGAAAAAAAAGAAAAGTAAATAATATTAAAAGATGTTCAATTTCACTTGAATACATAAAAGACAAATGAAAATAATTACAAGACAATTTTTATTACTTTGACAAATAGTAAACAATCTTTTAGTAATATCTAGAGCTAACTACGTTGAGGGAAAATGAGTACTTTCCTGTAATCCTGGTGGTATATGAATATAGACTTTACTTAGGGAAAATATGCTGAATGCTTTGACCAAAAATCAAAGAAGAATATAAAGCTTGGCTTTTTCCCAAATTAGCTTGCAGTAGACAATTCTTTAAAAAAAAAAAAAAAAAAGGTAAACTTATCAAAACATGCAACAACAAAAATCTATATAAATTCATCAGAGAGCCGCCAAAACAATGGGTTAGATAGCCCAAGATTACAGAAAGGGATAATCATGGAGCATTTTGCCTGAAGATATTTTTCTGATTCTGGTATCATTCAACAGGTTGAGAATCTGGGTCTAGCCTTTGGAAGAGGGCTACTTCAGGGGCACAGGGAAACCAGCTAGAATTTTGGTGACCAGATCAGGATGGAGAAATACACACACACACACACACACACACACACACACACACACACACACACACTTTTTTTTTTTTTTTAAAGAACATCAGTGGACATCCAGAAGAAAAGAGAAAAGCGGATTAACTGGGCCTGACACAGGGCAATTCTCCCCTCAAGGCATTGACTGAAATCTGTAGCTGTGCAGGAAGGGAGATAGAATGTGAAGGTGAAAGCATGTGAAAAAGGGAAGACAGATTTTGATAGTCTTGCCCTGCCAGGAAGATGAGAGATTAAAATGTTCAGGACATGCCAGAAGGAAAGGCCATAATACATAAACTAGATTTTGGTCAGAAGCCCTGGAGGCTTATGCTCTAAGAACTAGAGAAAAAAACAGAATTAGACTGAACCTTATGATTTCTAGGAGTTTGGGCGTGGAGTCTTCTGGGTTTTCCATATAAAGAATCATGTCATCTGTGAAGAGAGAGCGTTTGACTTCTTCTTTGCCAATTTGAATACCTTTTATTTCTTTTTATTGTCTGATTGCTGTTGCTAGGACTTCTAGTCCTATGTTGAACAAGAGTGGTGAGAGTGGACATCCTTGTCGTGTTCCTGATCTCAAAGGGAAGGCTGTGAGCTTTTTCCCATTGAGGATGATATTCGCTGTGGGTTTTTCATAGATAGATTTTACGAAGTTGAGGAATGTGTCCTCTATCTCCTCTATTAAAACACTTTGAAGTGTTTTAATCAGGAACGGATGCTGTATCTTGTCAAATGCTTCTTCTGCATCAATTGAGAGGACCATGTGGTTCTTCTCTCTTATTGATTTAATTCTGTCACATTGATTGATTTGCGAATGTTGAACCACCCTTGCATCCCAGGGATAAATCCCACCTGGTCATGGTGGATAATCTTTTTAATGTGCTGCTGGATCCTAGTAGCTAGGATCTCGCTGAGAATCTTGGCATCCATATTCACCAGGGATAGTCATCCAAAATTCTCCTTTTTGATAGTGTCTTTGCCTGGTTTGGGGATCAGGGTAATGCTGGCTTCATAGAAAGAGTCTGGAAGCTTTCCTTCTGTTTCTATTTTTTGAAACAGCTTCAGGAAAATAGGTATTATTTTTTCTTTGAATGTTTGGTAGAATTCTCCAGGGAATCTGTCAGATCATGGGCTCTCTTTTTTTGGGAGTTTTTGATCACTACTTCACTCTTGTTACTAGGTATTGGTCTATTCAGGTTGTCAATTTCTTCCTGACTCAGTTTTGGACGTTTTATAGGTTTCTAGGAATGCATCCATTTTGTCTAGGTTGCTTAACTTATTGGCATATAACTGTTGATAATAATTTCTGATGATTATTTCTATTTCCTTGTTGTTAGTTGTGATCTCTCCCTTTTCGTTCATAATTTTATTAACTGGGTCCTCTCTCTTTTTTATCTTGGTTTGGCCAATGACTTATCGATCTTATTGATTCTTTCAAAAAACCAGCTTCTATTTTCGTTGACGTGATCTACTTTATCTTTAGTTTCTAAATAATTGATCTCTGCTCTAATCTTGATTATTTTCCTTCTTGTGCTTGGGGCCGGCTTAATTTTTTGTTGATTTTCCAGTTCTTTAAGGTGTAAAGAGAGCTAGTGTATTCTGAATTTTTCCATTTTTTTGAGGGAGGCTTGGATGGCTATGTATTTCCTGCCTTTGCCATATCCCATAGGTTTTGGACCAATGTGTCTTCATTCTCATTGGTTTCCATGAGTTAAGTTGTTCTTTGATTTCCTGTTTGATCCAGACGTTCTTAAGCAGGTTGGTCTTTAGCTACCAAGTGTTTGAATTCCTTCCAAACTTTTTCTTGTGTTTGAGTTCCAGTTTCAAAGCATTGTGGTCTAAGAATATGCTGATCCTTAATAAATTGGCTGCCCATTCTCAACAGGGTTCTGTCTCTTTTTGCTTTAAAATGATTAGTCACATTCCATTCTCTATTGCAAAGGATAAACCCTTGTTGGAAGATTGTCAGTCTCTATAAATTTTTTCTTCAAAATTAACAAATAAGGAAACTATAGAGAATCCAGATATAAACAGAAAAAAAAAAAAAAAAGAACACTGATCACCTATAGCCACAAGGTTGAAATTTCTGAAAACCCAACCTCAAACTCTATCTTTTAGGTGAGGATTATAAAGGAAAACTGAAATCACAGACTCATAAGTATCATATGATAAATTTAAGTCACTGCTTGCAAACGTACTAGTCAGGACAGAGAGATATTGGCTGTGATGAAGGATCCTTGGAAGGCAGGCAGGCAGGGACAAGGGGACCCTACCCTAAGAGGAAACCACCCTTAAAAGGATTTTACACTACCCTGGAAGAAGCCGGTTACCCTTTCCCACGTGATAGATAGGTGACAAAAACCTGATTGGATGACAGGCACAGGGAGGCTTAATAAGATTAAAACAGCCCAGCCATAAACTCTGGGGGGCAACCCTCTTGGGCCCCCTCCCTCTCTGGGAGCTTTGTACCATCGCTCAACAAACTTTGCTTTGCTGCCCACCACTCTTAGTCAGGTCTACCTCTTGATTCATCAAAGCAGTGAGACCAAGGAATACGGGCACTAAAGGAAAAAAAAAAATCCTGCAATATTTGCAGGTCTGGTGAACTTGAATTACTATAATCAAAATTCATGATCCCTCACAAAATTCCCAGTTTTAACAAATTCAAAGATGCAGAGTCCTGTGAATGTAAGAAAAAAAATAGGTTCTCTTGAGAAAGAACTGTGTTACGACATGGCCCATTCTACGCTTGTTTTCCAGGTTCCAGAAAGTACTATGGAAATCAACATATATTGGTCTACTAACCAATGTAGCAATGTAGCAATAATATATTCTGGAAGAATTTCAGAGCTTAATGCCCCTTAAACAGAAAAGTTACAAAGACAGCAGTCTATTATATCCTTCTTTAATACTGCTAAGTGGTCTGTACAAAACAGATGCATTTTGGAAACCAATAGTGGATTATCATGAACTTAATCAGATCTTTATTCTATTCCATCTGCTACTCCAGAATTAGTTTTTCTACAAACCTCATCTGATATTCAACCATTATCTTATGTGGCTTAGTTCTACTTCTTAGTAAAGACTACCTGACAGTTTTCTCTTACCTGTCTATGAGAAATACTTTACTGCCTTACTGTAGGATCATATCAACTCTCTAGAATTTTGTCCTAATGTAGGCTATACAGACACTGACCATCTTTCATTCCATAGGACAAAGTATTTGTCTTCTATGTTGATGACACCATACTGATTAGGCATCAGTGAAACATACATGTGTGCCCAAGTGTGGAAAGAGAATTCTACACAATTCAAGAACGTGCCATTTCACTGCAACGCCAAGGGTCTAGTAGTCTGGAGCAAAGCCGGGCAGTCTTTCCAAATGAAAGGACAAATTGGTACGTGTGACATGCCTACCACTAACAAAAGAAACACAGTTACTGCTGGGTATCTTTGGGTTTCAGAGGCAACTATATTTCATTGCTGCATCCTCCTTAAATGCATTTATGGAATTACTTGAAAAGGGACAAGAGGAAAAGGAGGCTTTTCAACAAATTCAGATGGCTGTAGAAGTCGCTTTGTCACTTCAGCCACATAATTCAGTAAATTGTGTGATACATAAGGTGTCTGTGTCAGTAGAAATGTTGGAAAGCAGAGTTTGGGAGGCTCTTGTGGGACCTAATAAAACATTTGAGCTTTTCAAAAGTGAATGGAGGGGCACCTGGGTGGCTCAGTGGTTGGGCATCTGCCTTCAGCTCAGGTGGTGGTTCCGGGGTCCTGAGATCGAGTCCCACATTGGGCTCCCTGCTCGGCAGGAAACCTGCTTCTCCCTCTCCCACTCTCCCTGCTTGTGTTCCCTCTCTCGTTGTGTCTCTCTCTGTCAAATAAATAAAATCTTAAAAAAAAAAAAGCAAACGGATACAGCACTGTAGTCCCATCCCTGAAAGATGGTAGTAAAGAGAACACCTCCTAGTGGCAGTACTTTAAGCAAAGTACATGGTTGTTTTCCTGTCTTTAAAGGGAAATGGGTAGAGATACTGATATACATTGATTCATGAGTGGTGTCTAGTGGTTGGTCTGGAGATTAAAAAATGCAACAGAATAACGTTGAAAAGCGTCAAGATGTCAGGAAGAGATGTTGGCTGGAACTCCCTGAATGGGCATAAAGTATGAGGATATTTATATCTAATGTAAATGTATTCACCAACCATACCTTCAGTATAGGAGGCGGTCAAAAATCATGTGAACAAAATGACTGATTTCAGCTGAGGTTGGTGAGCCTCTTTCCCCAGCCACCCATGTCTTTAACCAATCAACTTACTGTAGCAAGTATGGAAATTATCATGGGCTAAGCTATACGGCATATGACTTACTACCAACTATATAGTCCATCAGAACACAGTCTTCAGTGACAATATGTCACCAGCGGAGAATAACACTGAGACTCTGATATAGCATGATTTTCCAGAAGACAGGGCAGCCACCTGACTAAAGGGGAACTGTTTGTACTTTCTGGAATAGGAATATATCTCGGTATAAACTGATGCTTAGTATAACTAATACTTCTGCCCAAACTATCATCTGGAGAGTTAACAGAATGGTTTTTTTTTTTTTTTTTTTGGTCATGATACTTTGTCATGATATTCCAGACCCCACAGCATATCTCCAGGAAGTTAATTTTACAGAAATTCAAAAACAAGATTCTCATGCTCAACATGTTCACAGATCTTGGTATTTTTTTCCCATAACTCTGAAGCAGCTGTCTTGATAAAAAGATGCCATAGCCTTTTGGAAGATTGTCATGGCACCAGCTCAATGAAAACACTTTGAGGTATTACAGAAGTGTTCTGCCCAATACAGTATATGCTCTGTTATATAGTAGTATCCTTTATACCGTAGCCATGATACTGAATTACAGGAAACAAAACAAGGAAATCACATTTGCTTTGTTTATACCTATCATAATCTAAGGAAGAAATACTTCAAATGAATAAAACCAATGGTCCACCTGACTGGAAGCAGAAGCAGCACAAAGCAAAGGATGGTTGGGCTGACTGTGACAATGAATCCTATCTGTGGTGGGGAAATTAGGTTGTTGCCCCACAAGGAGAAAGAATAAGCCTAGAATATGACTGCAGCCATGATATTTTTCTGGGAGTACTCTAAGTATCCTATGTCTTATGCTTATCATGAGTTGAAAAAGACAGTAACCAAATACAAGAGAGACAACTAACACTGTAGGCACTTTGACAAAGAAGTTTAAGTTGCCCTAATAGGTGAGACACCACAACCAGACTACAGATATAGAACAGATAACAGAATAAGAAACTCGCAATTACTATCTGCTACCACTTTATTAATTGCTATATTATTTATACATTTTCTTCTTTGCTTTGATGTAGCTATATATATTAATCATTATTTTTCTCTTAACTCTAATAGGTGTTATTAGAAGTTAAATCTCAAACTAATGTTTACATTAAAGGACGTGAAAGGGAAAGCGTAACTTAACTAGAAAAAGGGTGAATATCATCTGGAGATTCTATGGGTCTTTGCACTTCCCTTTTTGAGGAGAGTGTTGACATGTCTTCAGTTTTATGTGGCAGAGTTCTTTATGCTCAGTTAAACTGAAAATTTGTTTAATCAGTGTCTTTACGCAGAAATTACATATATTTACAAGGGACATGTACGAATGCTGCATTGGCAAAGAGATCCGTTATAATAAATTCTTTGCTTCAACCTAGTGTCATCATTTTGGCCAGTATTTTCCAGAATTCCCTTCCCAATGTGGATCTTGGTTAGCTTGCTCACAAGAGGTACCTGCCTAAAGTTTGAAGGCAGTCATGAATTTGAAGCCATTATTATTATTATCTATTATCTATTATTATCTATTATTATTTTTATTTATTTATTTATTTATTATTTTATTATTATTATTTTATTTTGTATTATTATATTTATATTTAATATATAAATGTATATATATAAATATATAATATATTTGTTATTATTATTCTAAATTGTTTATTTGCTGATGTTGCTGTGGTCGGAAGTGGTGAATGACTTGTCCACTTGCACAGATACAGAAACTTCTATAGTCTTCATGTAAATATTGTTATTTCGGTTAAGGGCATCATTTGAGAGTCACCTTCAAATGATTCCCTTAACCGAATTAACAATATTGACCAAAAGACTACAGAAGATAAAAATCTCAAAGGAGACACATCAGACACAGCATTTTTGCCTTTTTAAAAATTAGGAGCAAGACAAGATTAACTGCTGTCATCACTTCTATTTGCCATTATATTGCATAGCCTGTCAGTGCATTACAACAAGAAAAAAAAAGTAATGTAGAAAAATTATATGGGTATAAATTCTGGTGAGTTGTTATTTAGATAATGGGAACAACGGAAGATAGTAGTAGAACTGTTTATTAAAGGAATAAGAAACACATAGAAAAACAGAGTTAGAATGGAGTAAGGGGTAGATAGAAGGTTTGAGAAAGTTCTTGGGTATAATAGAAAAAGTAAGTAAACCAGCAAAAGGTAGTTGGGTCTCAGATCTTAAGAAAAAATGTCAATGAGTAGGTGTCCCATATTTTTTCTTCCCTCCAGCTATATTCAACTGCTTGGATGTACATGTGGAGACATGCATACATTTCACAGGTATTTGGTTAGGCAGTGCTATAAGAGGGTAGGGCAAGGTTGGTGAAGAAGGGGGTTAAGTGGTAAACACTGGATTCTAAATTAGGTAAGAAGAGAAGTGGGGATAAGAGGGAGGACACATTACAGTGGGACAAAAGGAAAGTAGCGAAGTCACTCTTCACTAATGTATTTGCGGAAGTAAGCCCCAAAGATATGGTGTAGGCATAGAATAAGATAACGAAAATTTCAGAGAGTGGAATGGCATGGTTGTTGGTAATGGCAATATTTGGAGAATATTCTTGTGGGAGTAGTTACTAGGGTAAAAATAATAATCAGATTGGAGGTAAAAACATTAATAAAAACTCAGAGAAAGTGGATGGATTATATGGACAGTGAAGTCCACAAGAATAAGGACAAAAGTAGTGATTGAGGTAGACAGTGAAACATGTATTAAAATTTTCAGTGACGGAGAGTGTGACTGAGAGGTAAGTTGAATGGATGATTTTATGCCAGGGGATTCAAATAAATCATTCATTTATTTGAGGAGCAGGGGTGCAGAGGTGGTGGTGGCAATAATCTGGAAATAAAAATGAGAATCAAGTAGGGTATATACCTTATCCTATATCCTACAGCATATTGGGTGTGGAAAGAAATAAAGCTTACCAGAAACAAAATATTTTAAAATGTACCATATAAACTGTAACTCTAATCTTGTCTGTAATAAACAGACTGTCCTATATCCTATATGAGAAACTTTTCAGTGTCACATTTATTTGGAAAGTGAAAAGTATATATTTACAATTCTTTATCAAAAGCATTTAACAAATTTTTACACTGTGCCTTTTTAATATGTCAATGGCCAGCAATGTCCAAAAGTTTTACTGCTCAAATTTTAATATTTCTGTATTCGGAAAGATTTAATTCAGATTGAATTTACATTTTATTTATTTATTTTTAAAGATTTATTTTAGACTGAGAGAGAGAGAGCATGCATGAGCAGGGGGAGGGGAAGGGGGAGAGGGAGAGAGAATCCTCAAGCAGAGCTCAACTCAGGGCTTGATCCCAAGACCATCATGACCTGAGCCAAAATCCAGAGTCCAATGCTTAACTGACTGAGCCACCCAGGTGCCCCAATTCATATGTTAAAAGTAAATTTCTTTACTTTGCATATGTTATAAATGAAAATTAATTTACATTATCATTATGAAACTCTGATTATATGTAATTCTTTTATATTAGAGAATTACTTTCAAGTATTTTTTTCTTGAAAAGTTGTTTTATACGATCCTTTATTTTACCTTGCATCTTACCTCCACAAATATAAAATGAAATAAATACAATGTGTTTAAAAAAAGGTGTTCTAGAAGAAAATTATAGACCTTGAATACTTTCCAAATTGTGTCTTAAGAACAAATAAAAATTGAAGCTGACAGTTTTCATAATTCAGAAAAGCAAATCTCACAAATACTCAATGTTTTTATTTTCAGCCCAAATCCTTTAACATGATAGAAGTATAAACAGCATGCGTATTATTAATTTTTTAATGGATAGATGGCATGGGGCTTATAGAATCCCCATATAACTCTCTTCTTGCAGAATTATTCTGATGTTGATTTGGGAGCATTTTGTGGGGAGGGTGAGGATAGAGCCAAGAAACATAAACAATACAAGGCACATTTCTTATTGGAGTGGAAACTTTTTTATAGTAAATATTGGGTTAGCAAATTGGTTTTGTGGTTTTACCAGGGTAAGTACTAATTGTTAGCAGCAAATATATGAAAGCTTTTCCTAACTTTGTGACAGCAGAAACACCCCCAAACGATTCTTCTGGATACGCTGTCTTTTTTAGAGTTCTCTAAATGCTGTTCGAAAGCTGTACCAAACAAAGCTATGAGAAACAAACAACAACAGCAAAACCAATGAGGGCAATGCTGATAAATCAGACCCTTGGGTAGAAAGAAATTAGACACTGTTGACACTATCATTGAAAAAAAGAGACACTCATAAACTTACTCTTTTTAAATGTTAGTTTGACAGCAATGTGTCCTTCATAAAACAAATGCTCACTGTCTTCTGATAAGTAGCTCACTCATAAACACATACATTTTGCTTGCCTAATTGTCACAGAGCTATCTGTCCCACTTATAAAATAATAGGAATGAAAATTCAAGACTTAATGAAAGCTATAGTCCCTTATGTTAGCTAAATTAGCTTTAACCTTGACTTTCCAAAGTCTGTACAACTTAATGGCAAGGATATCCATGCAGATAAAAAGATGCTGTTCCCTGTGTCTTTCATCATACTTCAAACTACCTAGCACCTTCAGGATGGCCTCAAGGGTCCTATATAAATGGAAGAAGAAATAAACAGGTACACCAATAATTTGATGTACCTATCTCAAAAACTGACTTCCAAAATCTAATATGATAAAACCCTTAAGGTTTTGGAAAATATGCTGAGTCATGTTCCAAGATTCAAAAGATTTTTTGATTGTTGTTTTTCTAATCTTTTTTATGTCAAAATGTGTATGCAACCCGAGGAAATAAATCGTATAGTATAAAAATGATAATATAAGCAGAATATAAAAAGAAAGAAGACTGGGCATTCAAAATCATGTCAGAATAACATCATCAAATGCTGCAAGTAAAAATGCATAGAAAAAGACAAAGACATATTAATGAATATTTCAGGAACAAATTATCTTTCAATGTTAAAATTAAAAATACCGAAGTATTAGGTGCTTTAAAAATAACTGTGTCCTGCATTCATTCCTAAGAATTTATGTCTAGTTGGTTAGTTTTTTGGGGGGTTGGAGATGAGGAGAATGTCAATTCAAAATCTTGTCACCCCCAATTTTTAATCATATGAATGCTACCCCTTGATTTTGTAATATGTGCTTTGTGTTCAAAGATGCAATGTTTGAGGTGACTCAGTGAAAAAGTAGGAGTGGGTGGTGAAGATTATGGATAATGGAACCCAACAAAGGAGATGGAGTACGTGTTGGGGGAGGTGATCAATGCTGTTCTGCTACTTGGCTACCTATCTGGTGGCATAATTAACTTGAAGCAACCTTCAACAGAATGGAACAATGCCACAGACAACTTCTACTCCAGAATTCTCTGTAACCATCTTCTCCCTCCCCCCCCCTTTTTTTTAACCTTACCTCATTTTTTTCCTGGCTATTCTGACATAAATGTCTATTTTTTTCTGCCTAGTGTCATGGGAAGACTACTTGCTACTTGAAAGAATTCATTTAGTCAAATACCAAAAAGATAAATCTAAGACTCAGAAGAATGCTCAACAAAACTAAACTTTACAAGTCATTGAAAATTATAGTGGGCTGTCCACTTCTTAGAGAGAGATGTTAAAATCTCCATGTTTTGCATAAACAAAGTATCTTATTTCTTACTGAAATTAAGAATATTATGCTAGGCTACAGTAATTCCTCAAAGGAGCAATCATTTTGCTCAGTACTGTCTTTCATGAGAAGTTAATTTTTTTTTTTTTGTAACCATCAGATCAATCATAAGCTGCAGAAATTAGCTTAACCAGTATCTCCTGGTCTTCAATGATTTTGCCACCAAAAGAATAATTCATGAGTAAGCAGTTAAAATGATTCTTTAATTAATTCTGTGTTACCTGTGACAGTTATAAACACAAAATTATTAATGGGTTATGCTTCTCAGTTTTTCACTGTTTATGCTACAGATTGGAAGACTAGTAAAATGACTAGTTCTTCTTCTAGGACTTGAAATATGGAGTAAATAAATGCTATGAGGGTTCTAAAAAGGGACTGTCCCCCAGGCTATGTCTATTATCCCAATGCCCCTTTCCATCCTGACGCAAGCTTAGAGTAAGGTAATGAGTGGAACTAGTGTTTTTAAAATCCAAGAACAGGGGATTTTTACTGCCTCTGTCAGGTAAGGCCTAGGAAGGAAGCAAGAACCCAACAGCTGGAATGGCTGCATGGTCCTGGTTTGATCTCTATGACTCTAGCCAGACACGGAGAGAGTAGAATAATTTCTATGTTCCAAAAGACAACATGAAGATGACAAAGAGTTATCACAATACATGAATACCAGGTGCCAAGGCACAGTAGAATACATTATAGCTACCGAGGGCACAAGATGTCCTAAAGACTGAAACTGTGACTTAGAGTAAGTCACAGGTAAGCCTTGACTTATTCATATTCAAATAAAACATCTCAGCAGATAACAGCGGACAGTGAATGGTCATGTAATTATGAAAATACTAGCTCAATTTATAGAATACAGAGTAATAATTCAAATGTAGAACTTTCTAATTTCATATGCTGATATCTTAATTCTTTTTTTTTCAAGATTTTATTTATGTAATTGACAAATAGAGAGAGAGAGAACAAACATGTGGAGCATCAGGCAGAAGGAGAGAAAGAAGCAGGCTCCCTGCTAAGTAGAGAGCCTGACGTGGACATGGAGGCTCCATCCTAGGAACCTGGGACCATGACCTGAGTGGAAGGCAGACACTTAACCAACGGAGCCACCTGGGCACCCCAAAGATATCTTAATTCTATCTGAACTCTCAGAAATTGAAATTGAATTGAATGGATTTTTTCTACAGAGCAGATTAAAGATTCTAAATAATTTCAACATAGTTTACAATTGATTTGATAGAAATTTGAGTTTGGATATAGTATAATTGTCTACTTCTGATTTGAATTCCTATCAGGTAGGTGATTTTGGCTATGTTAGGAGGAATGCATTTTCTCTGACCCAGTGTAAGGATATGTGTAGAGGAAATTATGGCCACATTGTTGCACCTATGACTCTATCAGAATTTGTGTTACAGTTGCTAATGTATATTTCCAATTAGGTTCCATTATCCACATAGAACTGCCCTGAAAATCTTTCCATAAATACCCAAGTTCAGCTTTACATTTGCAAGTCAATTTAATTAGGGGTATATGTTTATAGTTATATTAAAGGAAGAAGTTACTTATGTTTTATAATTATAAGAGACAAGTAACATAGGATTATTTACAACAAAGCCAGAAGCAATTGTCTTCATGGAATGGAGAGAGCACATATTTTTATCTGAGGGAGGCAAGCTGTTTTGCCTCCGATGTAGCATCTATAATCACGCAATAAATGCAGTGCCACTTGACTAATGATTTAAATGCATTTGAAAATAAGTCACTCTTAGATGTTGTTTTTATAGTCTTAATATTTAAAAGGTATCATTGTGAAAACTTAACATTTAAATAAAAATCCTTATCTTCCTAAAATTTCATTATGGTCTCCTTCTCATATACTCTTGCATTTTCCTAATACAAGGCACCCACTATGTTCTAAATCAACATTTATCATCAAAACATTATTTCTGTTATTGAGAAGGTAAAACTGAGGCTCTAGAACCTCCCTTTCCAAAAATAAACCCTAGTCAATGACAGTATGTTGTCTCATAAATTTAAAAAGTGTGCTCATTTTATCTCAAAACGAGCACACTTTTGAAATTTATATCAATTATAGTTTTAAAACAGTCATATGCTAATTAAGTTAATTTCACACGTGCAAAGAACAGTCCACTCAACTCATATGGCAATCTCATGCGTACAATGAACTGTCATCCTCTTAGAAAGTATATTGTCTTTCAAGTACTTCTTATATTCTACACAATATGTAACCCATCTGGGACAATCAGAAATTCTAGTTTCACCTTCATCCACTATGTATTTAGGCATATCTGTTTATGGCCAAGAAGATGCAGGAACAAGTCAGTTTCTGTTAAAGAGAAAAGCAGAAGAGCCATGCAAAAGGCATGACAGGAAAAGCTGGAACATGAGCTGACAACGTGTGAAATGTAACAGTGACAAAGACGAAAAGTTTTGACATAAATGACAACCCACTTCTCACTTACCTCTGATGCGTCAGCCTTCAAACCAGAGGCAAGGTTTTGTAGCAGGGAGACTCGGCAGGGGCTGCAATCCAACAGGGCTGTCATCCAATTGAAGCGATGGGTTAAAAAAAAAATAAATCAAAGATGGAGGGACTAGTATTTAATACCAGCTGATTAAAGACAGAATCACGCACAAAGCTTCCTTTTGTATTAAATAACACATAAGTGATTTGTTATTTAATAGTTATATATTTTTCCTCATTAAACTTTTGGAGTTTTTTGGGTTTTTTTTTTAAGATTTTATTTATTTATTTGACAGAAAGAGCGATCACAAATAGGCGGAGGTAGGCAGAGAGAGAGGGGGAAGCAGGATCCCCTCTGAGCAGAGAGCTAGATGCGGGGCTCGATCCCAGGACCCTGAGATCATGACCTGACCTAAAGGCGGAGTCTTAACCCTCTGAGCCACTCAGGCACCCTAAGCTTTTGTTTTAATGGGTCTCAAAATTCTGTGACAGATTTTTGGTCAAATCGTTTTCATTAAAAAGCACTGATTTTGGGGCGCCTGGGTGGCTCAGTGGGTTAAAGCCTCTGCCTTTCGCTCAGGTCATGATCCCAGGGTCCTGGGATCGAGCTCCGCATCGGGCTCTCTGCTTGGCAGGGAGCCTGCTTCCTCCTCTCTCTCTCTCTCTGCCTGCCTCTCTCCCTACTTGTGATCTGTATCTGTCAAATAAATAAATAAAATCTTTAAAAAAAAAAAAAAAAGCACTGATTTTGAAAAGTAATAACTTAAAACAGCCACATACACACAAAAAATCCAAATGGCCCACAGAACATTCTCCTTTCCTTCTGAAGGTTTTATGATGCATGGTTAACATTAACCAGTCTTGTACTATTAAACTTAAACAGTCAATTGATACAAACAATTCTGAGACTGTTCTTGCACCACTGATTAAGACGGGGGTGGCAGTTATTGCATGTAATATTCACTTAGCCATCTGAGCTTTCTGGGCAGGCTTGGTGACCTTGCGAGCTCCCACTGCCTTCTTGTCCACTGCTTTAATGATACCAACAGCAACCATCTGGCTCGTGTCAGAAACAGCAAAATGATCCAGAGCAGGATAGTCAGAGAAGCTCTCAACATGCATGGGCTTGCCAGGACCCCTATCAATGAGGACAGTCTCATGAGATTTCAAGAACTTGGGGCCATCTTCCCACTTATTTCCAGAGCAATGATCAATCTTCTCCTTCAGCTCAGCACACTTGCAAGCAATGTGAGCTGTGTGAAAATCGAGCGCTGATTTTCCCTGGATGATTCACGATAATCATCTGAGACATGAAGCCACCTGTGTCCATTGGTAGGTCATTTTTGCTATCACCAGCCACACTGTCACAGCGGACTTCTTTGACAGATACATTCTTGGTACTGAAGCCCACACTGTCCCGAGGAAGAGGCTCACTCAAGGTGTCATGGGGTGTTTCAATAGACTTTACTTCAGTTGTAACACTGACTGGTGAAAAGGTGGACCACCATGCTGGGTTTAAGCATACCAGTCTCTTCTTGGCTCACAGGGACAGTGTCAATACCACCAATTCTGTAGATGTCTTAGAGGAACAGATGCAACGGCTTGCCAGTTGGACCACTAGGCAATGGAATGTAATCCAGAACTTCAAGTAGTGTGGTTGCACTGGCTTTGTCATCTTTATGGGTGAGTTTCTATCCCTCACACCAACATTATGTTAGCACTTGGCTCCAGCATGTGTCACCATTCCAACCAGAAAGTGGCACAAATGCTACTGTGTCAGGGTTGTAGACAATTTTCTTAATGTAGCTGCTGACTTCCTTAATGAGTTTCCCATATCTCTTCTGGTTGTAGGATGTTTCAGTGGAATCCATTTGGTTAACACTAACAATGAGTTGTTTCATCCCCTGCGTGTAAATCAGAAGGGCATGCTCACAGGTCTGTCCATTTTGGGATTCCCTTGTAATCAATTTCTACCAAACTAAGAAGATACATATGACAAACCCTTAACATTCTTCTCAGCTTGACTAAACTTTATTTTTTTTTATTTTTTTTTTTAATTTGTTTATTTGACAGACAGAGATCACAGATAGGCAGAGAGGCAGCCAGAGAGAGAGGAAGGGAAGCAGGCTCCCTGCTGAGCAGAGAGCCTGATGCGGGGCTCGATCCCAAGACCTTGGGATCATGACCTGAGCCGAAGGCAGAGGCTTTAACCCACTGAGCCACCCAGGCGCCCCGACTAAACTTTATTTTTAAAAATTTTTAAAGATGTATTTATTTATTCAGTGGAGAGAGACAGAGCAAGAGAGGGAACAGAAGCAGGGGGTAGGGAGAAGCAGACCTCCAGCTGAGCAAGGAGCCCAATGCAGGGCTCCAGCCCAGGACCCTGGGATCACATTCTGAGCTGAAGGCGGAAGCTTGATGGCCGAGCCACCCAAGTGCCTCTTGACTAAACTTTAGACACTCTTCTTCCCAACCAAAGAAACATCCATTTTCGTAGAGCATTTACTTTAGAAAACAGGTAAATTTTCCTCTGCCCCTTTCAGGTATATGCAGATTTTTAAAAAATTATTTTGCCAGTACTATGACTCAGGACCGTCTTTATCAAGAATTTGGGAGTAATTCCTTTGAAATGTAATCATCAAGGAAGATTAGAATCTGTATCACACATCTCTGTTAAGAAAGTAGGAGCCCATGGCACCTGGGTGGCTTAATGGGTTAAGCCTCTGCCTTCAGCTCAGGTCATGGTCTCAGAGTCCTACAATCGAGCCCCGCATGGGGCTGTCTGCTCAGCAGGGAGCCCGTTTCCTCCTCTCTCTCTGCCTGACTATATGCCTACTTGTGATCTCCCTCTCTGTCAAATAAATAAATAAAATCTTTAAAAAAAAAAAAGGAAGAAAGAAAAGAAAAGAAAGTAGGGGGCTAACTGCTGTGAGTGCCAGTGAGCAAGGCTACTCATACAGAAAATCATTTGCAAACTCAGGAAAAATTCAACATGGTGGATACATTCCACTAGTTAACCTCCTCTATCCTTTATACTAGCTTACCCTAGTGCTAAGGAAAGAAAGAGAAAGAGAGAGAAAAGACAGAGAGAGACAATGAGAAAGAGACAGAGAGAAAGAAAGGGGAGAGAAAACAAACCTCTCACCTTTTGTTTCAATGGAACTGAACCAGGCTGAGTTCTGGCCCTGTTTTGTTATTGCAATATTCTTGAATAAAGTTTCCTTGCCTATTTAACTTTGTCCAGTGTAGTTTTTTGCTTTGACACATACATCCATGTTTTGCATCTTCATAAGAAAAGAGAGCCATTATTCATTCATTATTCCTTGACAGAACACTAATTTATTCATTAACCCCATAAATGTGTGTCTGATATCTGGTACATGCAAGAGTCTTTGGAGTCCTGGGATTAAAAGATACAATATTCTTGCTCCCTTTATTTCAATGGCCAGAAATCTTTAAATTGCATTTATAAAGTACATGTGGGAAGTAAAGATTCCTTTGAGAGAAAAAGACTCCACCCAACCTGGAGCCTCATAATTTACTCAGGATTTTTCACTGGTTTTTTTTCTTTTCTTTTTTTTTTTTTTTAGTTTGTTTATCTTGTTTGCTTGTTTTTGCTTATTCATTCTTCTCTAAGCTGGAAGCCTGAAAAGGACCTAAACCCTCTTTGCAAAGCTGCAAACAGAAATTTCAGAATACTGGTTTTTTTGTTTTTTTGTTTTTTTAAACCATGATTTTGGAGTCAGGAAAAGAGAGTTTTATTCACTTCTTTTTGGAGTCATTTAATTTTTTGCTTCATTTATATTCCTTTCAGGTATGAGCATGCAAACACCATGCTGAATAGGTGGTTTGTCTTTCTGCTCATGACTTCGTGGAGAGGGAAATCTGATTTAAGCCTTACATGTATGTTGCTGATGGAACACCAGTATGTTACCCTCAAATGATGTCAGCCACATGACCCTATCGCCATTCATTCTGATTTGGGAAGAGGCATAGTCACCATTATTTTGAATTTGGTACAACTATAAGATTAGATCCTATTAGAGCCTAAACTTGACCTCTAGAATATATGACCTAACTATCATGATGTACCACCCATTAGCAAAATGATAAGTCAACTTTCTTAGAGAAGTCACAGAAGTTACTTTAGAGGATGTGGTCAGCATTGAGAGTTATACAAAATGAGAATACTCTTCAGGTTTTTGTTTTTGTTTTTTTTTTTACTGAAGATGGTATTATCTAGAATGAATAATTTGGTAAGGCTTATTCACCACGACATTAATTCTAGAATAAGAAACAACCTATCCATTCTAAAGCCATGAGGAGACAAACTCCTACCAATGATAGCTATCTAAAAATGTTAAGAACTCAACGAACTGAAGAGTAGATTTTGACAGGATCCTGTAATAAATCTACTACCCCATATCCAAGCGCCTTTATTTTGAAAGGATGAAGTAAAATCTTCAACGGAGGCCAGAACATCAGAGAGAAACTGGATGAGCCTTGATGCGTGACTCACTAAGTGAAGGGTGAGAAGTATGACTTCAGTGGAGTCTACGAACAGATCAACACTTCTGGAACAAACCACCAGAAGGAAGTAAACCACAAAAGCCATTTACTCAGATAAAGAGCCTAACAAAGTTTGGGGTTACAGAAACCACCTCCTGTGCAAAGTCGGATGATGTGAAACTTTCGGCTCAGCCCTGAGAGAACCCAAGCACACATGAGAAAATATTAAATGAAAAATTGCTGGGACCTAGTGATTTTATCCTATAGACCTGTAGATTTTTTTTTACATGTAAATAAGAGAAGTACACTATGAGTATGAAAAGATGCTTACTGTAGAATTATTATTGTAATAAGTAAAAGCTCCAAATTACCTAAATCTTCAATAATATGAGAATGATTCTGTAAATAATGGTTTAGTTATAATAAAAGATAATACAAGGCAGATATTCAAAATCATGCTTAAAAAATGAATGAAATACTCATCCTAATTTTAGGGGACTAAAGGAGCAGGCAGAGTGCAACTTATGCTATTTGCAAGTATACCTAATATGTTGTAGGTACATATAGAGCGATACTAAGATTTTGCTAAGATTAAAATATTACCCTTCTATAGGAATAGAGATCATGGATTTTTTTTTTCCTTCTTAAGTATCTCCTCTACTTTTCAAATTCCTAACACCAAAAAATACTGGGTTTTTTTTGTTTTTTTTTTTCTTCAAAGATTTTATTTATTTATTTGACAGACAGAGATCACAAGTAGGCAGAGAGGCAGGCAGAGAGAGAGGAGGAAGCAGGCTCCCTGACAAGCAGAAAGCCTGATGTGGGGCTTGATCCCAGGACCCTGAGATCATGACCTGAGCCGAAGGCAGAGGCTTTAACCCACTGAGCCACCCAGGTGCCCCCCCAAAATACTGTTTTTACCATTAGAAAAACCTCTTTACACATTAATAACTATAAATTGTTGAGACTAAACTTTTGCTCTACTGTAAGCTAAGCAATTAGCTTGCCACAGCGTTACAGATGTTGTCAGAAGACGCACGATTGTGGGTCAGCGGCAAAGATACTTTATTACTTTATTACTCATGATCCAGCAGGCAGCATAAGCGTCATATTCACATTAGTCCCCTTGCCCCTCAGGGTGCCACAGGCATAAGGCAGAGAATGTGGTTTTGGTCCAGAGACCCAGAGTTCACAAAACTGAGATCTTTGGAGGCTTCTAGCAAACCTGCCCAAAATTTGTCTCCAAAGGGTGACATTATCTTTACCATACCCTTCAAGGAAAAAAACCTGCCCTCTGCCACACAGGGAGATACTATCTCTATATTTGAAAGCTGTTTGCTATAAAAAATATCCTTGAAAAGATAGTTGGAGAAAAACATCAATGCCTCTTTGCAAAATCACATGCGGAAATACGAGACCCATTGCAAGTACGTGTCCCACCATAAAACACATTTCTAGACCCAGTATCTGTTTTTTTATTTTTTTATTCTAAACTTCTTTGCAAAGAAAACCATGTCTCCAAGACATTATTTTTACAATTACTGATACTGCCATCCTGCCCCCTCCTGAGTCTGCTATTGAATTTTTCATAGGACAGCATTAGAACGTCCTTTAAAACCCCACTAAGAATCAACAGTCTTTTTTTTTTAAACATTTATTTATTCATTTGACAGATAGAGATCACAAGTAGGCAGAGAGAGAGGGGGAAGCAGGCTCCCCGCCGAGCAGAGAGCCCAATGCAGGGCTCAATTCCAGGACCCTGAGACCATGACCTAAGTCAAAGGCAGAGGCATAACCCTCTGAGCCACCCAGGGGTGGCTATAGTCTTGATTTCCTTTTGTAACCCTGCATTTCACTGCTAAGTAAACCCTGGCTTGTCCATTTGTTCTCATGGGTAGTTTTGAGCATCTCTTACTCCCCAAAGGAATCTGTGGCAGAGGATAGATTTGACGCACCACAGGGCACACTATGAGGGGAAATCTTTCTACCCACCCTGATGTGTGATGAGGTTGCTTTGGGTAACTAGTTCATTTCAGCCAGTCAGAATCCTGAGGTACAAAATACATTTCCCACGTCACTAAGATATATTTTGAGAGGACTGCTCTTGCCCATAAAATAAATAAAAACAGGCTATTAGACAAAATGAAATTCTTTGATGCTGGTTCACATAGATACCACATGCCTTTCTATAAATGAGACTCTCCTATTGGTCAAATGGAATCCATGGATACCCAAGTTACTAAATCTCAGTTCTCTCTGACATTCCGGAAGTTGGATTCCCCCTGCCTTCTTGGATCTGTGCTGCGTTATTTCTCCTTTTTCTAGATAAAGATCAAAGTTAAGGTACCAGGAATGACACAGGTGAATGTCACACCACCTATCACTGTAACTTTGAAAAATCACTCAGCCCAGTAATTTTTCTCATTCTTCCTACTACTGGTATTCTATTTGGGAAAAAAAAATCAAATTTACAAAGTAGCTAGCAAAGTCTAAACAGAGCTTAAATGTTTTTTGGGAGGTTTTTGATCACTGCTTCAATCTCGTTACTAGGTATTGGTCTATTCAGGTTGTCAATTTCTTCCTGATTCAGTTTTGGAAGTTTATAGGTTTCCAGGAATGCATCCATTTCTTCTAGGTTGCTTAACTTATTGCATAAAACTGTTATAATAATTTTTGATGATTGTTTCTATTTCCTTGGTGTTAGTCGTGATTTCTCCCTTTTCATTCATAATTTTATTAATTTGGGCCCTCTCTCTCTTCTTTTGGATTAGTTTGGCCAATGACTTATCAATCTTATTGATTGTTTCAAAAAAAACAGCTTCTAGTTTGGTCGATGTGTTCTACTGTATCTCTAGTTTCTATCTCATTGATCTCTAGTCTAATCTTGATTATTTCCCTTCTTATGTGTGGGATGGCTTAATTTGTTGTTGATTCTCCACTTCGTTAAGGTATAAATAGAGCTGGTGTATTCAGGATTTTTCAATTTTTTTGAGGGAGGCTTGGATAACTATGTATTTCCCCTTTAGAACCACCTTTGCCATATCCCATAGGTTTTGGACCAAAGTATCTTCATTCTCGTTGGTTTCCATGAATTGTTTAAGTTCTTCTTTGATTTCCTAATTGATCCAAACATTCTTAAATAGGGTGGTCTTTAGCTTTCAAGTGTATGAATTCCTTACAAAATTTTTCTTGTGGTTGAGTTCCAGTTTCAAAGCACTGTGGTCTGAGAATATGCAGGGAATAATCTCAGTCTTTTGGTATTGGTTGAGCCCTGATTTGTGACCCAGTATGTGGTCTATTCTGGAGAAAGTTCCATGTGCGCTCGAGAAGAATGATTGAAGCAGTGATCAAAAACCTCTCAAAAAAATATGAGCCCAGGACCTCATAGATTCCCTGGGGAATTCTACCAACCATTCAAAGAAAATAATACCTATTTTCCTGAAGCTGTTTCAAAAAATAGAAACAGAAGGAAAACTTCCACACTCTTTCTATGAAGCCAGTATTACCCTGATCCCCAAACCAGGCAAAGACCCCAACAAGAAGGAGAATTTCAGATCAATATCCCTGATGAATATGGATGCCGAGATTCTCAACAAGATCCTAGTTAATAGGATTCAACAGTACATTAAAAAGATTATCCACCATGACAAGGAGGGATTTATCCCTGGGATGCAAGGGTTAGTTCAACATTCACAAATCAATCAATGTGACAGAATTAAATCAATAAAAGAAGAGAGAGAAACCACATGGTCCTCTCAACTAATGCAGAAAAAGCATTTGACAAGATACAGCATCCGTTCCTGATTAAAACACTTCAAAGTACAGGGATAGAGGAAACATTCCTCAACTTCATAAAATTTATCAATGAAAAACCCACAGCAAATATCATTCTCAATGGGGAAAAGCAGACAGCCTTCCCTTTGAGATCAGGAACATGACAAGGATGCCCACTCTGACCACTGTTGTTCAACATAGGAATGTAAGTTCTAGCAACAGAAATCAGACAACAAAAAGAAATAAAAGGTATTCAAATTGGCAAAGAAGAAGTCAAATGCTCTCTCTTCACAGATGACATGAAACTTTATATGGAAAACCCAAAAGACTTCACCCCCAAACTACTAGAACTCATACAACAATAGAGCAATATGGCAGGATACAAAATCAATGCACAGAAATCAGTTCCTTTCTTACATACTAACAATGAAAATATAGAAAAGGAAATTAGAGAATCAATTCCATTTACTATAGCACCAAGACCCATAAGATACCTGGGAATATACCTAACCAAAGAGGTAAAGGATCTCTACTCGAAGAACTACAGAACACTCATGAAATAAATTGAAGAAGACACAAAAAGATGGAAGACCATTCCAGGCTCACGGATCAGAAGAATAAGCAATGTTAAAATGTCTATACTGCCTAGAACCATCTATACTTCCAATGCCATCCCAATCAAAATTCCACCAGCATTTTTCAAAGTGCTGGAACAAACAATCCTAAAATTTGTATGGAACCAGAAGAGACCCCAAATTGCTAAGGAAATGTTGACAAAGAAAAACCGAACTGGGGGCATCATGTTGCCTGATTTCAAGCTTTACTACAAAGCTGTGATCACCAAGACAACATGGTGCTGGCACAAAAACAGACACAGAGACCAGTGGAACACAGTAGAGAGCTCAGATATGGACCCTCAACTCTATGGTCAAATAATCTTGGACAACGCAGGAAAAAATATACAGTGGAAAAAAGACAATTTCTTCAATAAATGGTGCTGGGAAAATTGGACAGCTATGTGTGGAAGAATGAAACTCAACCATTCTCTTACACCACACACAAAGATAAACTTGAAATGGATAAAAGACCTAAATGTGAGGCAGGAATCTATCAAAATCCTAGAGGAGAACACAGGCAATAACCTTTTCGACATCAGCCACAGCAACTTCTTTCAAGATATGTCTCCAAAGACAAAGGAAACAAAAGTGAAAGTGAACTTTTGGGACTTGTTCAAGATCAAAAGCTTCTGCACAGCAAAGGAAACAGTCACCAAAACAAAGAAGCAACCCATGGAATGGGAGAAGATATTCGTAAATGACACTACAGACAAAGAGCTGATATCCAAGATCTATAAAGAACTTCTCAAACTCAACACACACACAAAACATAATAAAAAAAAATGGGCAGAAGACATGAACAGACACGTCTCCAAAGAAGACATACAAATGGCTAACAGACACATGAAAAAATGCTCATCATCATTAGCCAACAGGGAGATTCAAATCAAAACTACATTGAGATACCAACTTACAACAGTTAGAATGGCCAAAAATTAACAAGACAGTAAACAACAAGTGTTGGATAGGATGTGTAGTAAGGCGAACTCTTACACTGTTAGTGGGAATGCAAGTTGGTGCAGCCACTTTGGAAAACACTGGATATTCTTTAAGAAATTCAAAATAGAGCTGCCCTATGACCCTGAAATTTCACTTTTGGGTATTTACCCCAAAGATACAGATGTTGTGAAAAGAATGGCCACCTGTACCCCAATGTTCATAGCAGCAATGGCCACAGTAGCCAAACTGTGGAAAGAGCCAAGATGCCCTTCAACAGACAAATAGATAAAAAAGATATGGCCCGTATATACAATGGAGTACTATACCTCCATCGGAAAGCATGAATACCCAGCTTTTGTATCAACATGGACAGGACCGGAGGAGATAATGCTGAATGAAATAAGTCCAGCAGAGAGAGTCAATTATCACATGGTTTCACTTACTTGTTGAGCACAAGGAATAACACAAAAGACATTGGGAAATGCAGAGGAGAAGTGAGTTGGGGGAAATCCGAGGGGGAGACAAACCATGAGAGACTGTGGACTCTGAGAAATAAACTGAGGGTTTTGGTTGGGGGGAGGTGGGTGAGCCTGGTGGTGGGTATTAAAGAGGATATGTATTGCATGGAGCACTGGGCGTGTTGAATATACAATGAATCTTGGAACACTGCAAAAATTAAATTAAATTTTTAAAAAAATTTGCAACATACGACCCTCAGAAGGAAAACAGAAAGAGAAAAGAGCAGAAATCTTGTTTGCAGAAATAATGGCTGAAAACTCCGAGGCAGACAGATCTTCAGACCCAGAAAGTTCAGAGAGTTCCAAATAAGATGTACCCAAAAAGATCCACATCAAAAGACATTATAATGAAAATGTCAAAAGTTAAGGACAAGGAGAGAATATTAAAAGCAGCAAGAGAAAAACAAGCTTTTGTTATGTATAATGAAACCCCCATAAGAATGAATACTGGATGATTTTTCAGGAGAATTTTTGCAAGCCAGAGGGAATGGCACAATGTATTCGAAGTGCTTAAAGGAAAAAAAAAATCCAAACAAAAATATTCTACCCAGTAAAATTGTCATTCAGAACTGAAGAAATAATAAAAAGTTTTCCAGGCAAGCAAAAGCTAAAGGAGTTCATCACTACAAAGCAGGCCTAAAAAGAAATGTTAAAGAGACTTCTTTAAGCTGAAATAAAACAGTACTTATTGGTAACAAGACATATGAAAGAATAATTTCACTAGAAAGATAAATATATAGTAAAGGTAGTGGGTCAATCACTTATAATGCTAGTATAAAAATTAAAAGATAAAAGTAGTATATATGTGTTAAATTTCTTTGAATTTTCTTTAAATAGATTAAGAAAGGTAAGTACATACTATCTCTATACATCCCTCTTTCGCTTAATAATAAATGTGTCATATATGTTTTAAAAATATAAAATATATATAAATATAAATATAAAATATAAAATAGGTCAGAAGTGATGTTAGGCATTTTAAGGATCTAAAAGAAATTAAGTCTATTTCAAAAGTACAATCAAGTAAATATAGATAAATACACCATTGTTTGTGTGTGTACATATATGTGTGTGTATTTATGTATATATTTATATCTCCTAATATAATATTCATAGATGGTCTTTGGCTTATGATTTTTTTTACTTTTATAATGATGTAAAAGCAATACACATTCAGTAGAAACCATATGTCAAAATTTGAATTTTGATCTTTTTCCTAGCTAGCAATATACAGTATGATACTCTCTCATGATGCTGGACAGCATCATCATGAGTGTAAACAAGGATATACTTAAAGCTATCCTGTACCCATACAAACTTCTGTTGCATTTTCAGTACAGTAGCCAATAAATTACATGATATAATCAACATGAATTTATAAAATAAGCTTTGTATTAAATGATTTTGCTCAACTGTAGGCTAATATAAGTGTTGTAAGCATGTTTAAGGTAGATTAGGCTAGGAAATTATGCTCAGTAGGTTAGGAATTTCCAACTTAGGTTATTTTCATTTTATGATGCATTTATCAGCTGTAACCCCATTGCAAGTTGAGGAAGACCTGTATATGGATTTGTCTATTAGCCTTTTGCCAGGAGTCTACGAATTGCCAAAGGAAAAATTCTCAAAACTTAAAATCAGTCTTGTGAATCAACGGTATCATCTAATTTTGTTAAATTTTCAAAGAGTGATTTCTCTCTAATTTCATGTCACTCTCAGATATTTGTACTTAATTGACATTTGGTTTTGTTTTTAGTGTTATTATTCAATGTTAAATATAGAATATTTATAAATTTCCTAAAAAACATTTACCAATAACATTTTTTAAGTTTTCTTTCTTCTTTTTTTAAGTTTCCAAACCCTTCTTTGCAGACCCCCAGTGGTCTTCTGAAGGATTTAGAAGCAATCATACGTATGACTTAGAAGTCATCTAAAGGAGGCAGATAGATAACCACAGGAACCAAGTTCACCTTGGAAATGGACTCTGAAGAGTTATAACTCTCTATCACAAAGAAAATAACCCCAGGGCATCACTGCTAGCTGCCCCCAAACTACGTGATACACATATAAGATTCACAGCCACATGGTGAGAATGAGCACTTTCAGAAGTGTGAGAATTGCTGATAAAAGAGAGTTGACCGCACTGGGGAAAGGATGTTCTTTCAAAGAAGGTAAAGGCAACCAGTGCAAATTGTACCTTAGAGGATCTAGAGTTCAAAACAGTCCTAACCTAAACTGTGAGTGAAGAGACAAAGAGCAGTTCTAGAGGCTATTTTTCCCTTATTCATTTAAAATATTTGAATTAATAACATCAGAAAATAACCATTTGGAAAAAAATAGAATTTCTGTGATTTCTGATGTCCAGAAAGTAAAAATCCAATATTCTCTCATTTAGAAGACAACTTTTCAGACTTCAAATATGACTAAGAATGCATTAGAATACAGTTATGTGATTCTTCTTCTAAATCATCCTTTGCATTCAGTGCTGAAAAGTAAGATCTGCCAAGGGATCTATGATACTGGTATAGTGAATTCAATAGGCCATAACTTCAGCATACCATGTAGCTATTTTGCCAACTAATACCAAGCCCCTCATTAATATTTGCACAGAAATCCAGGATAGCGTTCAGCAAACTTTTTCTTTAAAAGACCAGCTTATTATTTTATTGTCTATTTTTAAAAGATTTTATTTATTTATTTGTCAGAGAGATAGAGAGAGAAAGCACAAGCAGGGGGAGCGGCAGGCAGAGGGAGAGGGAGAAGCAGACTCCCTGCTGAGCAGGGATTACCAATGTGAAACTAGATCCCAGAACCCTGGGACCCTGAACTGAGCCGAAGGCAGATGCTTAACGGATTAAACAACCCAGGTGTCCCTGTAAAAGGCCAGCTTATAAATATTTTAAGCCTTGCAGGCCACTTTGTCTCTGTCACAACCACTCAACTTTGGCATGAGAGTGTCAAACCAGCCATGAACAATAAGTAAATTAATCAGCAGTGTTGTGTTGCAATAATACTTTACTTACAAACGCAGGCAGTGGGGCAGATTTGGTTGGGCCATACTTTATCAACCCTTAGTCTAAAACATTTATTTGCCCTTGAGCCATAAATTGAAGAGTGTTCTTAAGATGAAAGACTGCCTGCTTAAATGCATTATTTTTTTTCCTTCTTGCATTCCTTGTGATCACTATATGCACTAGTCACAGAATGCTCTTGGAGTCATCCTCGAACTGCCCGCATTTTCTGGCATTTGGAATTCCTGTCTTCACATATCTCTACCTGGAAATCTTGTTCATACTATAAACTCTCTCTTTAAACTTGCCTCCATCTTCTCTCAGCTGCCTCATTCTTCCTCTTACCTCTTAAAACGGGGTATCTGCAGATTCCTCAGGACACTCTTAGTTTCTTCTCTGCATTATAATGGCTTATAAACGTGTGTTCAAATAAGTGGATTTCGGAGTTTTTGCCCCTTAAATTGACCAGCACAGTGCTTTGCATGAAATGTTCAATAAGCAGTTTTTCAGTAGATAAATGGCTGAATGAGCACTTACATTTTGAAAGGAAAGGAAAAAGATTTAAGGTCAATGTCATGGGATCAATTTGGCTAGAACATTTCACGTAAACCACAAGTCATTTAATTTTTATTTCCATATTAATTTAACTACATAGCTTACCCATATTGAAAATTTTAAAAATTGGCTGAGAATCTTGGGCAGCTGCTACCATATGTTTGAATAAGAAATTGTAAATTTCTTAAAAATTTATCCATTTATTCAAATGGACCCACTAGTTTTATTTCATCATTTAGTTTCTCTAATGAATTCAAAGTATTGTGTAAACATACAAAGAGCATTTTAAATAAACATGAATGATTGTCTTCTAATGACATTTAAGTTACTAAATAGGTATTTTATTTGCATTTCAGTACTATCATAGATAGCTCTATTATTTTGGGGGAATATGAAACTAGACCATAGAAAAATGTAAATTATCAAATAAATACTAGATTATTCTTTCCAATGTTATATGTTTACCCACCAACAAAGTAATCAGTTCTTTCTCAATTTTTAAATAAGAGACTCGATTTTAAAAAAATGGGAGGGGTAAGTTAAAAGAACATCATGAAAGTCATGGACTTAACAATCCTTTGATGGGAAAAGCTAATTCCCCAAGCTTGCTTTCTTTCAAGAATTCTGTCATTTATCTTTTTTTTTCTTTATTTATCTTTTCTTTTCCTAAAAATAACCCTAGTTCTTAGAGCACTCTACTATTGTGAAAATGCAACTGGGTTTACATAAAGTTTTGTTTTTGCTAGTCATGTGAAAATGAGATTTGTTTTCATGTCTAGTGTGTTTTAGGCACACAGACTTGGGGAAGGAGCCATTAAGGGCATCAAAGGACAAGGTAAAATCAACTGGAGAGTTCAACTGAAGAGAATCAGAGACAGAAATAGCTCTTCAACCTGGATCAAAAATTATGTCTTAAAATACCCATAAGAGTGCATAGTAATATTCAGAAGACAGAACTTTAAACACAAGCCAAGATGTCTTGGGTTATTTCTAAGGGTTCTGAATCTGCAAACTCAGCCCTGGTATAGGAGGAACTAGTTGTCCCCATTCAATGGGATTCTCTGGATGCAAATCTCCAAACCAACTTGATAACGTGGAAGCAGAAAAGACTTTTTCTTTTTTAAGGATTTAAAGGCTGATTCCTGATGTCTAACAACAGGATGGCAGTAGAACTTCAGGAAGGGAATAAAAATGAAAAATGAGAAGTTGGCTGAATTCTCCCACCCTTGATTCCCCTCTTTCTCTCTGCAGTGCTCCCGACGTCTCTTCCAGAACATGACCATGCCTCGTTCTTTTTATACACAGCAGGTAAAAGAAGACTCCCCGTCTCTCCTCAAGAGACTATCGCAAACTAAATGAGAATTTCCTCATTCGTAATTGCAAATACCCAAGATGGATAATTTCATTTGCCCAGTTTGTGTCCAATGTCAATACTGGGCTTAGTGACTTGGACCATCATCCTTGACAGGAGACCGTTCATGGTAAAGAAAACAGGGAAGGAGGGCATTGTAACCTGGAATGAAACCCCCAAAATGTGTTCTCTGAAGTCCCAGAGTTCAGATAAGTGTATAATTCAATGTGGAGGACATTATCAACAATGTGGATTGGAATGAAATCTTCTGGTTGAAAATCTGGCAATGGTGAACATAGGTGTAAATAAATAAACTTTTGCCCAAGAAATTGCATTTTTAAAAATTCTGAAACAAAGGTATAAGCTTTGCATAAAATGCAGGTATAAGGATGTTAATCACACCTTATTTAGTGGAAAAAAAAAAAGCCAACAATGGGCTTCTAAAAATGATAGTAGATCCAGAAAGCATTGTTCCTTAAAATGATACTAAGAAGTCAATATCAGGTGGGAGTTTTTTTCAGCAAAAAAAGTAAAGTAAATTTGGAGAATATATAGCCTCAGACTAAAGGTCTCTAAGTCTTGAAAGTGTCTATCTCAATACAAACAATTGTTAATTATAAATTTTTATTTATTATCTTAGGAGTGCCTATATCATATCAGAGCACTTCAAAACCAAGAATTATATTGCTCATTTGGTTAATATAATTGTTTTGGGGAAAGTATGCATTTGCTTAAGTTATATGTGAATCCCTTAGCCCTTGGTGAACTTGTCCATTGCCTCCTATACTAGTTAGTCTAAACGGTCCAAACTTTTCTGAGGTCTATGTATCTCTCATATCAATATGGCTCAAATAACAGTTTTGAATCTAAAATTTTGAAATTCAAATTCATTTTGAAGCTTAGGCTCCTTAGCAATCCTACAATCAAGACAGTATCTCTCTGAGGAGATGAAAGCCAAAGTCATAGAATCCAGCAACGTGTGTTTATTGGAAAGGGTGGCAGGATATTTAGGCAAAAGCAAGAGGCTATATAAAGTTCCAGAGACAGGAAGAAAAAATATATCTATGATTGGTATTTAAATCCAAAGTAAGAAAAAAAATCCATTAGTCCATGGTGATAGATATAAAGGATACATAAATAAGTAATGATGAATCTCTAAGGCAGAAGAATTCCGAATAATTTATGTCGATACTTTGCTTTTAAGGAGGTGAAGCGTAACTCTCCATTACTTAAGTGAAGGCTGTGTGTAGTGACCTCCTTCTAAAGACCAGAGTATGGAAAGAGAAGGGGGGAAAAACAGGGACAACCCACAATGGAAAAACAAGACTAATACTGCCTCAAGCCAGGTGATTAGGTTTAAATCTGCACCCATATATTATATTGACAGTGTGTACTCTTGATGTGATGTGAAGAATACAGCACTTATCTCTGTGGTCTTCCTCCCCCAAAACCCATAGTCCTAGACTAACCATGACAAAAACATCAAATAAACCAAATTTAAGGCTATTCTATAAAATATCTGAGCAGCATTCCTCAAAACTCTCACGGAAAGTCTGACAAACTCTGCCAGCCAAGACGAGTCTTGGTAGATATGACTATTAGCGCAGTGTGTTACCCTGGATGGGATCCTGAAGCAGAAAAAGGATATGAAGGGGAAACTGAGGACATTTTAATAGAATAGGGACTTTCATTGATAATCGTGTATCAATATAGGTCCATGGATTGTGACAGTTGTACCATATTAGTGCCAGATAACAATAGCAGAAACTGGATGTGGGATAGCCACCAACTTTCTGTACTATCCATATAATTCTGTAAAACTATAAAACTGTCCAATACGTTATATTAAAAATGGCATTTAAGAGAAACTAAAAGAAGGAAACGGTGAGAATGAAGCATCTTAAGGGAGATATACTGCGGCATAAACTGAGACGTGAATTCAAAGATGACTTACTGACTGCCTTCCTTGGTAACTGTGCCCCTGCAGGAAGCACTGTGATCCTCATCCTCCCGGAGCTTTAACATTTCTAGTGGGATGGTGGGACAGTAAGCCATTAAACCAGTAAATGAAAAAAATAATCACATATAGTGATCCTTCCTGTGAAGGAAATAGGCAAAACACCTACATGTAAGCTTTACAGTGACCCAAATGTTATTCCCTTTTTTTGTATTTCCCCCACCTGCAGCCACCCCTCAGCCCTAATGACAGAGCTTGCTTGTCAACTCGGACAGTCTGGGAGATCTGTAACGGGCTCGTGCATTTGCAGATGCAGATCCAGGAAATAAATTTCTAATTGTCGCTGGGCGTGTTCATCTGTGTGTGTTTTTTCTTTAATATGTTCAGTTAGCCAAGATACAGTACATCGTTGGTTTTTGATGTAGTGTTCAGTGGTTTATTAGTTGCATATAACACCCAGTGCTCATCATAGCATGTGCCCTCCTCTATGCCCATCACCCTTTACCCCACCTCCCTACCCTCTGAAGCCCTCAGTTTGTTTCCCAGAGTCCAGAGATTCCTCTCTGATTTCTCCCCTTTCATTTTTCCCTCTCTTCTGCTATGGTCCTCCCTGCTATTCCTTATGTTCCACATATGAATGAAACCCTATGATAATTGTCTTTAAAAATAGAACTACCCTATGGCCCAGCAATTGCACTATTAGGTATTTACCCCAAAGACACAGATTTAGTGAAAAAAAGGCGCACATACATCCCATCGCTCATAGCAGCAATGTCCACAATAGACAAACTGTGGAAGGAGCAGAGATGACCTTCAATAGATGAATGGATAAAGAAGATGTGGTTCATACATACAACGGAATATTACTCGGCCATCAGAAACGGTGAATACCCGGGGCTCCTGGGTGGGTCAGTGGGTTAAAGCCTCTGCCTTCAGCTCCCGTCATGATCCTAGGGTCGTGGGATCTAGCCCCGCATCAGGCTCTCTGCTCAGCAGGGAGCCTGCTTCCTCCTCTCTCTCTGCCTGCCTCTCTGCCTACTTGTGATCTCGGTCTGTCAAATAAATAAACAAAATCTTGAGGAAAAAAAAGGGTGAATACCCATGATTTGCATCAACATGGATGGAACTGGAGGGGATTATAGTAAGTGAAGTAAGTCAAGCAGAGACAGACAATTATCACATGTGTTTGTTTTAAACAGGGTGGGAAGAGCTGGTACATGGGTCCTCATTTCAGTTTGGGAAAATAAGCACAGAAATGAGATTGTGACAAATCTGGAGATAAAGCAAATGTGAATAGTAATTTTTCCCTCTACAGAAACAAAAGAGATGTGTGAAATGTGGGGTGTTTTTTTTTCATTCTTACTAGTTCTCTAGGATGTATTTTACTTTCACACTTTCTAGTATATTTTAATATAAATTTTAGAAGCATAGCTACATAGATTCTAAAAAGTGTTCACTTTTTTTTTCTTTCCTTTTAGAAGACTTTTTCTTACCCTGTAAGAGCATTGAATTCTGAAGAACCATAGACCAAGACCAGGGGAAGGAAAGGAAGCTACCTAAACGGGGCAGACTGGGAAAATCAACCATGGCCTTTACTGTGAAATATCACAGTCTGTGAAACATCATAGTCTCCCATCTATGTCCAACTGCTTTTAAGATATTTCAGTTTGTTGATTGAGATAAAAGCAGAATTTTGCTTTCATTTGTTTTAAATGTAGTTCCATATAATCAGCTTACGCTTTCCTGAAAATTGTGAGCCCTCAGTTTCAGAGATGCACTCATCCAACAAATTACTCTGAAAAACTGAGTTTGGATTTGAATTGATCTTATGTTTGAAGTTTTGTCATTCCATTCATTTTGCTTCATTTCTTAAGCTGGTGAGGTCAAAGGCCATACCAAAGACATTGAAGTTTCTGGGTGTCCTATCTTTTTGGACTTGAGACCATGGAGCTTCTAGAGCTATTTAGATTAAAGAGAATTAGATAGAAATCACTGTTTCATCTTTGAAAGTGTTTACTGCATAATTTCAGAGTCATAAGGGGAGCAAGACAAATTTTCTAAGGGTGACCAAGCACAAGTAAACATCCTGGTGAGGAAATTCTTAAGATTGTTAACCCCTAGGTTAGAGGGCAACATTAGTTCAATGATTGCAGAGCAATGAAAAAGGGAAAAAATAAGACCGTTATTCAAAATATTTTAGAAAATACATTTTTCATAGGTATTCAGCTTGAAAAAAGGAATGAGTTAGAATGAGAATAAAAGAGGCTTGTGGATAGAGCTAATTTGAATGGTTTTGTACAAAGAATAATACTCTGATTCACCCAATTTAATTTCTCTTGAAGAAAATGAAAAGCCACAGAACAGACATGTGAGGATTATTTTACCAATACTTACGTATTCTCTTCTGGGAACATCTTTATTTTTTTTTTTTAAGATTGTTTGCTTATTTATCAGAGAGAGATCAAGAGAAAGCCAGCACACAAATGGGGAGGGGCAGGTAGAGGGAGAAGCAGGCTCCCCACTGAGCAAGGAGCAAGGAGCCCAACTTGGGGATCAAGACCTCAGGTGAAGGGAGATGCTTAACCAACCGAGCCACACAGGTGTTCCTTCTCCTTTATTTTATCTGATTAGCTCAGATAAAAACTGGGACATGGTCATCAAGGAATGATTACTTAAAACCAGAGCAATCAGTCTTTAAATTTTTCAAATTGGAAAATGGGAGAAAAATTATCTGTGTATGTGATTCTTGGGTAGGGAAAAAAAATCACTGAATATATAAGCTGAGAGTTAACAAAAGTAATTTAATGCTAAATAAGGGAGCTGAAAATATGATAATGAAGTAAGAATATGTCAACAATGAAGAATATGTTGTTACCAGTCGAATCCCTGTTCCCAGGTATTTTCAGGGTCTTACTTCATGCCCTTCCAGTGGTTTTGTGGTTCAGCATTTCCTTCCTTACTGACCCAATAAATGACCTTTTTTTTAATATTTGTGAGTGTTCTTCCTATTTAACCATCTATCTCCTCCACCTTTTCCTCTTACTCATTACTGGCATTTAAGGTAGTTGAAGTATGTGTTGTAGAGATCCATTTTAGTATATTAATCTTCACTACTTTTCAAGGGTGGGAGGTTCTTTATTTCATTGATAATATAAATAATATAGATAAAACCAATGCTTTTTTTTCTCATTTCTTTTGTTTTACTTTGTTCTATTGCCTTTTTCCCACCTCCTTATTTCAGTGCTTAAGTTATTTAAAAAATAAATTTTAAAAACTCTATTATTTCTGACCATAAACCATTTATGTCTAGCTTATTTAGCTGTGTCCTACAATATATTGACATGTTTATTATCAGTTAATACATGTATCATTCTATGTATTTCTTAATTTATTTCATAATTTCCTGTGTAATTAAGTTATAGTAGTTGGTTTATAACACAGGTTTTTAGGTCTCTTTTGATTTACTATTTACATATTTTTTTCCTATTTATATTTTTTTATCTTATCAGAGAGTAACATAAGATCTTTTAACACATCCCATGAATATTCAAAAGGATGCATATTATCAAGTTCAGAATTCTAAATAAAAATAAAATCTTAATGTTATATTGCTATTCAGATCTTTACCCTTCTCCACTTACTTTTCTTTTCCTTCTCTATCCACTAGTTTCTGAGAATGTTGTGTTACAAATTTCAAACTATTTCAAAAGTTCTGGGACACTTGGGTGGCTCAGTCAGTTAAGTGTCTACTTTCGGCTTAGGTCATGATCTCAGGGTCCTGGGATCCAACCCCACATGGTGGGGGAGGAGGGAAGTAGTCTGCTTCTCCCTTTCCCTCTGCCCTTCACCCCCATGCATGCTCTCTCTCTCTCACTCTATTCTCTCTCTCTCAAATAAATAAAATCTTTAAAAAAATAAACTATTTCAAAGTTCTTTATCTATATTTCCCTGGAGGTTTGTCTGTTGATGTTTTGTTATTTGTAGTTCTTTTTATGTTGGCTTTGTTTCATTCAGTTGTTCTTCTATTGGTTTCTATTTTCTTCTTTCCTGATTTTTTCCCTTTTTTTCTGAATGAAACAATATCTCATGATACAATTAGAAACTCAGCTTTGTTTTTTTTTTGTTTGTTTGTTTGTTTTTTTAAAGATTTTATTTATTTATTTGACAGAGAGAGAGATCACAAGTAGGCAGAGAGGCAGGCAGAGAGAGAGGAGGAAGCAGTCTCCCTGCAGAGCAGAGAGCCCGATGCGGGGCTCGATCCCAGGACCCTGAGATCATGACCTGAGCCGAAGGCAGCGGCTTAATCCACTGAGCCACCCAGGCGCCCCCCCAGCTTTGTTTTGATTCATATTTTTCATCTTTATCCTATTTTCTAAGATTTCAGTTTTTTTTCAAATTTTATTCTGTTTTTTTTCATCTTTTGACCACATATTGTTGAAATTTTAAAAATTAATTTGAAAAAGTGTTGTTTTTTGTGTCATGATTTTTTTCCTATATTTTACCAAGTACTAGTGTATCAAAACTCACTTTGAGCACTGATATCTATTTCCTTGTTCTTTGTTTTGTTTTGTTTTGTTTTTGTCTATTAAGTTTTCTTCTGTCTTAAGATCTATATTATTTTTCTCTCAGTTACTCTCTTAATGCTTAGTCATTTTACCCACTGATTTGTTTACTCAATTTTTATATTGTGCAATAATATAGTTACTAGAATATTCTCTCATTTCACCTATAAGTATCTTTCTGAAATATTGTTAAATTTTATTTTCTGTGTTTTTACAAACATACTTTCTTGTTTTGGAATAAGATACTTTCAGATAGTAATGCATTTTCATAAATTATTTGATTGACCTTTAATCTTACATCACTTTTCACACCTGAGTTTAATTATCTATTTTTAAAACTTCATTCAAAGTTCGCCTAGGTGACTCAGTCAATTATGTGTCTGGCTTCAGCTCAGGTCATAATCCTGGGGTCCTGGGATCAAGTCCAGCATCAGACTCCTTGCTCAGCAGGGTACCTGCTTCTCCCTGTGCCTGCTCCTCCATGTTCTTGTGCTTTCCCTTTCTCTCTTTCTCTCTGACAAATAAAGAAATAAAATCTTTGAAAAATAAATCTTTAAAATCTAAAAAAAAAAAATCTTTAAAAATAAAACTTTATTCAAGAGTGTTTTCAAAACAGCTTTCTGTTGGTCAAACATTCAAACATCTAGTATGGCTTAGGGCATTTTTATTACCTTCTCATATTTAAATGAAAATTTAGATGGTTATAACCTTGTAGAATGTACAAATTCTTTTTCATCCCCATATTAACTAGAGTAAGCTATAATACATTTTTATAATAAGCTAACTTGAAGTATCACAATAAAGTTTATTTCTTGGTCATGTCTAAGGCAGATCAGACTGCCCTCCCATGGAGCCTTCTCTGTACAGTGACTCGGAGATCCACACAATACAGGTTGCAGAAATCTGTTTCATTAGTATTCCATCAGCCTAGAAGAATGCAATGTACTTAGTGAGGGCTCAAGAACTATTTGGTGCATTAATTAAATTGCGTATCATAAGTAAAGTAAAACATAGAAAAAGTTTGTAGAACTGTACTGTTGAGGAAGTTGATATTTATAAAATAATATGTGGTTTGTTTAATGTATCAACATATACTAAGACGAAGTGTGTAGGACTTTCTTCTCATTTAGAATACAATTCATGAGGCACCTGGGTGGCTCAGTGGGTTAAAGCCTCTGCCTTTGGTTCAGGTCATTATCCCAGGGGATTGAGCCCCACATCTGGCTCTCTGCTCCTCGGAGAGCCTGCTTTCTCCTCTCGCTCTCTGCCTGCCTGTCTACTTGTGATCTCTGTCTGTCAAATAAATAAATAAAATCTTAAAAAAAAAAAAAGAATACAATTCATTTGCATCTTTGAGCGTGAAAGGGTGCCTAGACACATAAATATGGTGGTGTTTTTCTTAAGAGTATGAAAAAACTTCTTAAAATACCAGTTAATTGAGTGTTAGATGAGAAAAAGTTGCGGAATACAGAGCACATGATGAATCTTATGATTTCTCAGTTTCTCCATTGCTCCCCTGTTCCCTTCATCACTTCCTCCTTTAACTGTGCCCCATGGTTTACTATCCAATACATTTTCAATAGAATTATTAGGTAATATTTATTTTGGGTTTGTTACAATCCAAAATGAGTTGTAGTTAGTTGGTCATTTGTAATTGTTGAATTGAGTCTATTCACTTTTATTTCTAACTGTTGTAAATTTAATTATAATTCTTAAAGATATATGCCAGTTTATAAAACACATATCCCCATAAATAAATTTGCCAGGGTATAGAAATGTACTAACTAATAAGAAATCACGATCTTAACCATCAGACTTTTTGTTTTCTACTCATGGCTATACATTAGAAAGCTCAAAATGGAGTTAAAGGACCAAAAAAAATGTAGTTATATTTTCAAAGACCACTCTAAGAATTATTTTCACTCCATGTCCTATTAATAATACCCTATCAATAAGTCATTGCCACCCAAGGAAGCACTGGAATGCCCTGTAGAGGCAAGTTTCCTCTCTTCTACTTTTAAAGCTAAACCCCAACTTGCTGCTACTTTAGCAAAGTGACTTTCCTGACATTTCATATATCATTAATTATTTTTCCATTTTGCTTAATCTTACCACCCTCAGTAATTTGTCATATCCTTTGAATTCAGACACATGCGGTTGCATGCTAAAGGGACTGCAACACATCAGGAATCTAATTTTTCTTGACAACTACATTATGTCACCTCTAGCATTGGCATATTTTAAATTTCTGTTTTCTCCTGATTTGATTGACACATAGCATACAAAATTGCCTTAGCTCTTGAATATACTTGATTATAGCCCCGAGAACTCCACCCCCTGATAAGTGAGTATGCTCTGATTTTTAGAAGCAAATATTCTTGTAATTAAAGGAAACCTCTCTGTTATCCTTACACAGCTGTGCCAAGGAATAGCTTTTAATTTAGGACTGGAACTTCAAAACTTATTGGCTTATACATACTATAATTCCGTTTGATGTGTGGAGTAACAAAATATTACTATTCTATAGTACTTAGCTTTTAGTTTATCTAAAATTTCACAGTAGTGTCTATTCTGTAAGAATTAATGACTGTGAGTTTCTTTACTTTTTTCCTTTTAAAGATTTTATTTATTTATTTAAGAAAGAGACAACAAGAGAAATCAAGAGCGCTGAGGAGAGTCAGAAGCAGGCTCCCCACAAACAGGGAGCCCAACATGGGGCTCAATCCCAGAACCCTGGGATCAGGACCTGAGCCAAAGGCAGATGCTTAACCAACTGAGCCACCCAGGTATTCCTAGTTTCTTTACTTTTAAATGGACCTCTGAAAGAAACCTAATGAGTATATTGAATTAACCTAGCAATATGCTGTTTATACTGTACATCATTTTCCTGAAGAAAAGCAAAGTGATGAGGAAACTACATTCACAACAACGGTTTGGCAATTTCTTTAAAGATATGAAACTAAGATCGTTGTTTTTCTCCTTGAAACAAAAAGGATGCCTAAAAAGGGATAAAAATTCAAATAATTTGGTTTTAAAAAATAGTTCTTGATCTCAGTACTAGTTTCCTAGGGCTGTCATAACAAATTACCACAAACTGGGTGGTTTCAAACAACAGAAATTTGTTCTTTCACCATAGTGGAGACTGGAAGTACAAAATCAAGGCATCTCTAAGGCCATGTTCCCTCTAGGGAAGAATATTTAGTTGTCCTTTCCTGGTTTGGGGCAGCTTCCAGCAATTCCTGCATTCCTTGGCTTATAACATCAAGCTAAATCTCAGCCTCTGTCTTCACATGGTTTTCTCCTCTCTTTATGTCCACACAGCTTTCTTTTCTATATGTCTCTATCTCTGAATCCTCCTCTCATTTCTCTTACAAAGACCCCGTGGTAGGTTTAGGGGCCACTGAATCCAACCTCTTCTTAAGGAAGCGTATATGCAAGGACTGAATGAATGTCCACATAGTCACACTCTTAAGTTTGTAGGTAGATATGAATTTGGAGAGATACTGCTCAAACCATTACCATCTGCATTTATAAAGTAGAATACATAAGAAAACACTTCCTGAAAATGAATCTGACAGACAAATCATTTTAGAAGTTAATATTACCTCAATTGCCCATTTTTTCACTTAATCCTAGTAATACTACCTCATAGGCCCCCACCAATGTGCCTATATTTATCTTTTGCAGCATAAGAGACACCCCAATACTCCACATGCTTTTGCTGGGACCGTCCCTTTCCTGGTGTTGGCACTGCCTGGCCAATCACTGGAAACCAACTACTTACAGAACCAATTATAATGAAACAAGATGGGATCAGGAGGGAGACAAGCCATGAGACTCTTAATTTCACAAAACAACTGAGGGTTGCTGGTGGGGAAGGGGGTAGGGAGATGGTGGTGGTGTTATGGACATTCAGGAAGGTATGTGCTATGGTGAGTGCTGGGAAGTGTGTAAGCCTGATGATTCACAAACCTGTACCCCTGAAGTAAATAATACATTATATGTTAATAAAAATAATTAAAAGAAAAAGAAATCTATTAATTAGCTCATTGCCACTTATTTCCATATATATTTATTAATTAGCATATTATATATGCTAATTTTCAGATATATATATATATATATATATATAGTCTCAGCACAAATCCCATTAGGTCTTTACTCCTGTTTACCACACTCATTTGTAAGCAGAGTAATGTTATTCTTTGTCTTCTAAATCAGGCCACTTTAGAAAGTGGAGGAAACACTTAAGAATTAAACTGGACCAATAAGCACAAATGGAGACAGGCGTATGCTCACTCTTCCAGTAACTGCCCCTCATCAAACGGGTCTTTATTCTTATGTTGCCAGCCACTAAACTAAATGCATGTGGGACTCCACCCTCTGCTTTTTTCAAACCCTTCTGCTATGTCCTCTAGAACGTGTGTGAGCCATCACCAGTGAACTATGTGTTATCCCCAAACTCTGCATGCTCCCTTCCCCATTTTGTTCAGTCTGAAACCTAGCTGCAAATACCTCCGGTGTGGGTTATTCCAACATTCCTCTTACCAAAGAGCCTGGGGTGGAGTAGGTGTCTTCCTCATTCTTCAAAATGCCATTTCCTTCCTAAAAGGCATAACCTCGTGCTACACCACTGGGACGCTGTACAGTTTTGTGGTTATCTAGCAATCTCCAAATCATCCTCTATCCTTTCTTGAAAATTATAGTATCCAGTTCACTTTTTTTTAAAGATTTTATTTATTTATTTGAGAGAGAACAAGAGAGAAAGAGCAGGAGAGCACGGAGGGAGAGAGAGAAGCTGGCACCCCACTGAGCAGCGAGCCCAATGTGGGGCTCGATCCCAGGACTCTGGAATCATGACCTGAGCAGAAGGCAGACACTTAACCGACTGAGCCACCCAGGTGCCCCCAGTTCACTATTTCTCTCTCCAGCACTACTTTGGTTGTGATTTTAACAGCCAGTAAATCCAATTGGATCACCCATCTCACACCTTGGTTATTCCATTCCATCAGTTGGCCACTTTTAACAGTATTCACCTACACCTTTCATCAGCCACCTGCTCCCGCATGAGACAGCACTGTTCTCATACAATCTCAGTTTTAAACACCCAAATCTCCCCTCCCATCTCTCAGCTTATCATTCTGTGATCTCCCCATTCCTTCTGTATCATCAATATGTCCACAGTTATATTCTTATGTTACATTCAATATGCCCACAGTTTATATTCTTGTCATCATATAAACAGGCTGCAATATTTCTCATCTAAGGTAGAAAAACACTCTTAATTCTCACCCTCTCCCCCTGCCATCAGCTCCTTTCTTTATCTGGTTCACTTTGTAGCAAAACTCACTGAAAGTGTCGTCTATCGACCTGCCCAATTGCTCTCAATAGTCACATTATACTTTCATCCCAATAACACTACTGAGAAGCAGGGGAGAGCTCTTGTGACGGCAGCCAAGAATTTTTATTCTTGCCAATACGTTTGGACCTCTCAGCAGTGATGACAATTGATTTCCTCCCCCTTCTCGGAATACCCACTTCACTCAGCAGCCTGGACACTGCAAGCTCCCTTCTGTCCCCCTTCTATGCTGTCAGCTCCTTCGCAGGATCTTTTGCCCTTTTCTCTTCGCTGTCTGTTTTCACTCCCTGAGTCATCTCTTTCACTCCCATGGCATATGCTTCATATATATCCAATCGATTACCACATCTCCCCCACTCTAACCTGGATGTCATTGCCCAGGGCTCCAGACTCACGTGACTATTTACTTATCTATCATCTATACTTGGAAGTCTAACACATATCCCAAGTTGAACAGAGCCAGCAGCTCTTGAAGCCACCCTCCAACTTTTTTTCCCCCTCCTCGGTCTTCTATTAATCAATAAAGACCACCATCATTCACGTAGTGAATCAGTCTAAACATTTAGGAAACACTGTCACATTTTGTTCCTTCCCTCTCATACCACATCCAATTTCGTAACACGGTTGGCTCTTCTTTCAAAATGTATCATAAATCAGGACACCACTTTCCATTTGTTCCCATCTTAGTCTAAGACACAACCAGGGTTCTTGCGAAATATAAACATAATCTCTCTAGGGGGCTTTTTTCTTCCATTATTCTTATCTGAAATCTGTTTTCAGCACAGCATCCTCAGTAATCTTTTTCAAAGGCAACTAAAATCTAATTCTTCACTTTCTCCATCCTATCACAGGTAGAAAATGCCAATTCTTTATGTGGTCATCCCATGGCTGACTTGGCCTCGATGCTGCTCACCTCTCTCAAGCCATATCCTACGTCTCTTTCTTACGGCTTACATCTTTCTTGATGCCTCCTCAAACATACCTAATTTTTCCCATTTTAGAATTTTTCCACTTTCTCCCTTCTTCCTTAAATGTTCTTTCCCTCGATATTCACATAGTCCACACCCATTTCTTACAAATCTTTGTGCAGCTATATCCTCAAACCACAGCTCCCTCTCTCCATTACCCTTAAAAAAAGAAAAAAGATAAAATCAAATCAAAACTTTCCTATGTCTGTAGTGTCATTTGTGACTATCTTCTCCCATTCCATAGGTTGCCTCTTTGTTTTGTGGACTTCTTCCTCTGCTGTGCAGAAGCTTTTGATCCTAATGAAGTCCCAGAAGTTCATTTTCACTTTTGTTTCCTTTGTCTTTGGAGACATTTCTTAAAAGAGGTTGCTGTGGCTGATGTCGAAGAGGTTACTGCCTATGTTCTCCTCTAGAATTTTGATAAATTCTTGCCTCACCTTTAGGTCTTTTTTCCATTTCAAGTTTATCTTTGTGTATGGTGTAAGAGAATGGTTGAGTTTCATTCTTCTACATATCGCTGTCCAATTTTCCTAGCACCATTTATAGAAGAGATGGTCTTTTCTCCACTGTAAATTTTTTCCTACTTTGTCAAAGATTATTTGACCATAGAGTTGAGGTTCCATACCTGGGCTCTCTACTCTGTTCCACTGGTCTATGTGTCTGTTTTTGTGCCAGTACCATGCTGTCTTTGTGATCACAGCTTTGCAGTAAAGCTTAAAATCAGGCAACATGATGTCCCCAGTTTTGTTTTTCTTTTTCAACATTTCCTTAGCAATTCAGGGTCTCTTCCAGTTCCATACAAATTTTAGGATTGTTTGTTCCAGCACTTTGAAAAAAGCTGGTGGAATTTTGATTGGGATGGTATTGGAAGTATAGATGGTTCTAGGCAGTATAGACATTTTAACAATGTTTATTCTTCCGATCCATGAGCATGGAATTGTCTTCCATCTTTTTGTGTCTTTTTCAGTTTCTTTCATGAGTGCTCTGTAGTTCTTCGAGTACAGATTCTTTACCTCGTTGGTTAGGTTTATTCCCACATATCTTATGGGTCTCAGTGCTGTAGTAAATGGAATTGATTCTCTGATTTCCCTATCTATATTTTCATTGTTAGTATATAAGAAAACAACTGATTTCTGTGCATTGATTTTGTATCCTGTCACACTACTGAATTGCTTTATGAGTTCTAGTACTTTGGGGGTGGAGTTCTTTGGGTTTTCCATATAAAGTATCATGTCATCTGCGAAGAGAGAGAGTTTGACTTCTTCTTTGCCAATTTGAATACCTTTTATTTCTTTTGTTGTCTGATTTCTGTTGCTAGGACTTCTAGTACTATGTTGAACAACCCACGGAATGAGAGAAGATATTCGCAAATGACACTACAAAGTGCTGATATCCGCGATATATAAAGAACTTCTCAAACTCACACAGAACAAATAATCACATCAAAAAATGGGCAGAAGACATGAGCAGAGACTTCTTCAAAGAAGACATACAAACGGCTAACTGGCACATGACAAAACCGTCATCATCATTAGCCATCAGGGAGATTTAAATCAAGACCACATTGAGATACCACCTTAAACCAGTTAGAATGGCCAAAATTAACAAGACAGGAAACAACAAGTGTTGGAGAAGATGTGGAGAAAGGGGAATACTCCTACACTGTTGCTGGGAATGCAAGCTGGTGCAGCCACTTTGGAACACTATGGAGATTCCTTAAGAAATCCAAAATAGAGCTACTCTATGACCCTGAAATTGCACTATTGGGTATTTACCCCAAAGATACGGATGTTGTGAAAAGAAGGGCCACCTGTACCAGTGTTCATAGTGTTCATAGCAGCAATGGCCACAGTAGCCAAACTGTGGAAAGAACCAAAATGCCCTTCAACAGATGAATGGATAAAGAAGATATGGTCCAGGAAGTGGTAGTGTGGCCAAGTGGTTGAAGGTGCTGGATTAAGAAGATATGGTCCATATATACAATGGAGTATTATGCCTCCATCAGAAGGGATGAATACCCAACTTTTGTATCAACATGGACGGGACTGGTGGAGCTTATGCTGAGGGAAATAAGTCAAGCAGAGAGAATCAAGTATCATATGGTTTCACTTATTTGTGGAGCATAAGAAATAACAGAGGACATTGGGAGATAGAAGTGAGTTGGGGGAAATCCGAGGGGGAGACAAACCATGAGAGACTGTGGACTCTGAGGAACTAACTGAGGGTTATGGAGGGGACAAGGGTCGGGAGTTGGGTGAAACTGGTGGTGGGTTTTATGGAGGGCATGTATTGCATGGAGCACTGGGTATGGTGCATAAAAAATGAACTTTGGAACACTGAAAAAAAATTAAATTAATTTTTTTTTAAATTTCCTAAAAGTATAAAATCTAATAACATGTCAAGATTAAATTTAATTCATTGATTAGTGGCGGAACCAGCAAAATGTTATAAGTAGTTCAAAGGAAAATTTAAATAATCATACATATATATGTAATGAGGATTTCTGAAATAAATTTATAAATAGATGCCAAACCAGTCTATCCACAGGGCAGTGATCAACAGCATTCTGCCACATACAATTTATTTGCATTTTTATGAATGCAATTTTTATTATTACCAGTTTTCTACATTTTAGAGTTGTAAATTAGCTAAAAGGCAATGAGAAGAAGAGATTATCTGGAAGAATACACTATATAGGACTCTTCATAGTCTTTTTCTTTCCCCCCACTTCAAAGTCTTTCATAATGTTTACTGACATTTGCTATCTTCCTATCCTCCTTTACTTTCTCTCACTGAACTTATTACTAAATGAAAATATATTATATATGCACATTTTTACTGTCCATCTCTCTCATTAGAAAATAAGCACCATGAAAGCATAAATTTTTTTTTATTTTTTTCAGCGTAACAGTATTCATTGTTTTTGCACAACACCTAGTGCTCCATGCAATACGTGCCCTCCCTGTTACCCACCACCTGGTTCGCCCAACCTCCCACCGAAAGCATAAATTTTTTAAAGTTTGTGGCATATAGTAGCTGTTCATAATTTTTTGAAGATTGAAGAAATGTATACATTTCATAACAGATCTTAAATATTGTCTGTTTGTGGTCATATGTATTTTTAAAGGGTAAATAATAACTCTCATCAAAACATAAATTCAATATATATCAGAGATTTTATTTAACTCTTTAGTTAGCCAGTAAGAAACCCGTTCAAGTTAAAAGTAAACTGTTAAAACTGGTTTGAAAGATAATTTAGAGTAAGCATACACATATAGGAAATCAGGAACGGTTTCACAAGAAATGAATTGGTTATGAATTCAAAACTGGTGTGAGGGGCGCCAGTCATACTGTATTTGGACACATCTATTTGCATTTCTATGAAAACCAAACACTGGCATTTACTCTCCATTTTCTACATCATACAGAATTTTATTATAGCTCAAATATAATGAAAGGTGAAGATAATCTGTAATATTAGGATACCTGGTAATCTTTTACCCCATTTCAAAATATTTCACAGTTTTTTATTTAACTTCATGTGGACTATAAAAATGTAAGAACATTATTATGGGAGGAAAAAAGAACAAAAACATTAGTGTGAGAATTGTCCATATATAGGGAATATACCTAAATTCTGAAAGCTAGCCCTCTATTTGTCTGCATTCCCATTATGCATATAAATTACCAGCCAAAATATAAGCAAGTCATAAGCCAAAGAAATATGATTTTTTCACCATTAATCTTGCATTTTTAATGTATGTTTTGCTAATTATCTTAGATGTCTTGGTTTACGCAGCAGTTAAATCAAGTGTGTTTGAGTGTCTGTAGAGACTAGTTAGCTTTTCACTCTTCCTTAGTCATATTAAACCCTTAAGTCAGTTTTTTTTTTTCCTATGCAATAGATTCTTGGCCACAAGGGATTGTGGCAAGAGATTCCAATACTACCTTGAATCCTTGCTCATTGCTTTAATTGCAACTAATGCTATAATGTGGTATACTGAGAGAGAATTCTGAAGTGGTTCCCCTTACCTGTTTATATGACCAGCAGAATCCTAGTTCTAATAAGAAAATGGGGGTCATCCATTCCAAAGATTTTTATATGACACAGTAATTATAAAGTTTGGTTAAACATCCATGAATTTTATTTAAAAAGTGATTTGTTATATATTGATTGTCCATAGCTGTTGATAATGACCTATAGAGAATTTCCTATTAATGTCATTTCTCCCTAGTGTATATTTCCAGTACCTGGTGATAACTCTGATCATTATAGGTAGTGATTTATTTCTCTTGCTGTTTTACCACCCCCCACCACCATGTTGCCTGACTGAGATATCAGCATATTATTTCAGGTCCTTCTTGCTGTGTCTTAGACTTAATCTTTACATTGACTCAAACTAGAGCCTCTAATCACTGACTATAATTTTCATAATGGCTGTTTTATGACAAAAAATCTGCCTCTAAATGTGAACTCCTCAATGAACTCTATTCTTCAACTAGGCCATCCTCTGTCCTCTTAGTGAACCTTACAGTGCTAAGGGGCTGAAACAATTTCTGAGAAGAATGTTTTCCTGATTGGAGACCAAACTGGAAAAAGAAATACATGTGAGGTGCATTAAATCATTTCCTTTAAAACACCATTAAGCATGTACCAACCAACACCCGTACATCAGAACATTACAATTAAAATATCTATATTCGGATGCCTGGGTGGCTCAGCTGGCTAAGTGTCTGCCTTCAGCTCAGGTCATGATCCTAGGACTCTGGGATGGAATCCCACGTCTTCCCACATTGTCCTTCATTGGGATCCCTGCTCAGCAGGATGTCTGCTTCCCCCTCTACCCTTCCTTCCTGCTTGTACGCTCTTCTCTCTCTCTCTCAAATAAATAAATAAAATCTTTACAAAAAATATTGTACACTCAGCATAGTATAGATTATATTAGTATATGTTATAAAGTGCTGATCATTTACACAATTTATGAATAGAGCGCAAGGTGTCTTGTAGAATACTCAATATATCCTGAAAATTTCACTTTTTCCAGGGCCATATGAGTTTGTATACTTCAGTAATATTTCTGTATATAGTTTTAGCTTGCTATTCACTTCTCCTAAATATTGGAAAGTACATCAGTAAGAGATTCTTCCTTGGCCTTGGATCTGTTTAACATTGATTTTAATCAACAATATGATGCAAAATTAAACTGTGCAGATAACCCATGGTATGATTAAATTATTATCAGACAGTAACTGATCTAGGCCAAGGAAGTTCAGAGCATTTCAGCATTGGTGTACCAGTACCAAAATGTCTACCTAAGCACACATTGCTTTCATTTTCTATATTCTAATCAATAACACTCTGCATAAGTATGCATATGTGTGTAAGGACAGAAACATGTGCATATAGATGTATTAGATCACTTTAACTGTAGCTATAGCTACTAATACAATAGTTTAATCAGTGTCCTAAGAGTAGTCTTTCAAATTTTCAACAATTTATCTAAAACTCTTAGAATTTACCTGGAAGACATTTAAATAACAAAATCAAATACTAAATGCATGGAGAGCATCTGATTTTAATGGTATAGTTTTCAGCTTTTCCTCATTCTCCCATTAGCTTTTGTCATTAACAATATGAATAGTAACACTACTAGAAAGAACATTATGCTCTGTAAGGAAAAACACCATGGTGATGAAATAATTTATCTAGGAGGTCTAGACTGACATCCTCAACTAGGTGGTATCATGTGTTTTATGTATAATTGCTTGCCTGGGAGCCTTTGACTCTCAGGAGAGCAGTCTTGTGGGTGTGTAGGGACTAGACGTCTATATCTATTTCCTTAATTCCTAGCATGCTGCTTATGCCAGATGAGGTGCTCAATCTACATTCTCTGAACAAGCAGAAAAAAGATCATAGGAGTGAATAGCTGAAAACAAATTTCCTGAAGAATTAGTCTTACAATCAAGATACAATGAGAGCAAACATGAGAACTGATAAATACACATCTCCATTAAAATATTCTGCTTCACCATCATTTGAACAAGGGTAGGGAAAAAACCACCAACTGTTAAACATAAATTATTTTAAATTATATTATTTAAATTATTTATATTATATTTGAATTATATTATTGTATTGTACTAAATATAAATGACCTAGGTGCTACATAGGAACAAGGATCAATGGTCTTTCTCCTAGTTCAGAATCAAATATGACATATTGCATATGAACTTTGTAGTATGGATTCAATGTAAGGTGTACACCTTATGGGATAGACAAAGACCCCTGATTAACATCAGAGGAAACAGGATAAAGGCATCTTGAGAGAGCAGAGCATACAACCAAATATAAATTTAACAGTGGGATATAGAGTAGGTGGAATTTAAGGGGGAAAAATGTGGATCAGTAGTAACTGAGTGGGCTCCTTTTTCATACTGTCTACTAATTTGACTACTATGGAGATTGTTAGACACATGTGTTTTTCCTTCTCAGATAAACTAATGAAGAGATAGTGGTAACAAATTGTAGCACCAGCACTTGAAAAAAATATATGTTTGAATGGGAAAACCAAGTATTTCATTCCTTGATTTGATGTAGCAAAATTTAATTTTCTAAGAAACAGAATATGAACCTGAAGCTTCAATGTTTTTGAACTACAGCATCTGCTCTGAGTTGTGATTTTACAAAGCTTTAGTTAAGCAACAAAAATGTATCTAAAATTATTCATATGTATTCTTTTTGTCCTTCCATATCTCTAAATATCTTTTGTATTTTTTATATTTCTATCTTAGCATCTTCTTTCTATTGACTTTTATATGTATACACACACACTTGCATATAAAAGTTCACATAATACAACTGTTGTTGTATTCTGAATACAGTTGTATTCTATGTCTATATGTAGACATTCAATAGAGTATTTATTAAATGTGTAATATGTGCTAGAAATATAAACACATAAAGGAAAATAAGATATACTATGACCTTGTGGAGCCTGGTGTCAGTGTGGGGAGATGTATGCATTAAACAGTATGCAATAAACAATCTTTGATAGAAATTTATCTAACAATCTATGGCAGTCCAGGAAATGGATATGCGGGATATTTATTGCATAAGGGAGACAAAGAAGGCTTTCACAGATGTTAAAATACTTGAGTGCAGTTTCTAAGAAAGAGAAAGAACACAGAGGGCATAAAAGGAAAAGAGGCAATGTCAGAAAGAAAATAACATTTGCAAAGGCACAGAGGGGCACAGAGTGAAATGTAGAAATGTAGAAAATCGCATGCAGATCAACCTGACGACCTATTGACCTGTTACAAATATATGCAGATATGTAAGATTTAAATAAATGCACGCATTTTTTTTTATTCTTCTATGTTTGGATATACAATCTTCTTTAATATTTTTTCTTTCCCCAACTGTAAGAAAAAAAAAATGCTTGCTTTTCAAGGACATACAGAAGAAATCTGGCTAATACTTCCTCAAAGCAATAAAGCAACAGAGTAATGCAATTCAATCCAACAGCTACAGGATACTCTACTCCCCTTCATTACTCCATAAAACATTTTGCCTATTTGTGAGGAAAACATTTCACTTTTAAATTGAGATTCCAAACTACTCTCATAAAATGGAGGTGCCTCATGCTTGAATATTTCTTTCTGTCTGTCTGTCACGGTTGTCATTTCTTGCTTGTCCTGGGAATGGGCTATTTCCTCTCACCTACACCAAGAATTTTTTTTTTTAAATCACAACAGGGTAATGAAATAAAATAAAATCATGATTTACTGGTTTCAGCTTTAGTCAGAGAAGCATTTTGTCATTTCCTTTTAAACACTTTAAAAAGAATTTACATCTTCAATGATACCCAAGGTCATGTGAATCTCTGAGGCTATTTTTGATGGAATATTTTTACCAGGTCTGACAGCAGCGAACATAGCACTGAAGCTCACACCTTACAAATGTAATTTGGAGTGTTAATTGGAAAGGACCTCGCTGACCCAGTGATTTCTACTCTCTAAGAATTGGTGACAAGATATCCCATCCTTCCTTCTGAAGTCTAGTGGACAGAAAAGGTGAAGATCGTGAGGGATTTTGTTGGGGGAGGAAAAGGTACAGAATATGAGAAATAGGAGAAGAGAAATGTAAAAAAGGAAAAAAAAAAGTTTTGATTACTTGGCTAAAATAAAGGAAAACAAATTATAGCACTTCTGAAAGTTTAAGCAAATGATCTAAGAATGGTTGAGACTAGTCCAGCTTCTATGCAGAATGTCTCTAAAGTAGAGTCCAGAAGGAAACCCAGATGTTTTGTGATGGGAAAGTCCAGCAAAAAAAAAAATGGAGGCTTGTAACTTCTCAGTAGAAAGTGTAAACCTATGTAGTTCACTATCTGAGAGTCCTTCTCTTGTAGTCCGTGAAGTTAGACATGTGTACCTTCCAGACTAGGCGAGCATGGGGAGCTTACTTTCAAAATCCTACAAAGTATGTTCTGGGTTAGAAATTTCTGGGGACCTGATAAGGGTCTTCTATGCGAATCAAAAGTGTATGAGAGCATTGGGGTGCCAGGGACGGAGGTAGGGGTAGAGTAGAAGTCATGGATTAGGAAAAGTAACCCAAGTACAGAGATAGTACGTGTGCCATTTACTCCCCAACTGAACACTTTTCTCTCTCATAAAAGTAGTCTATTTAAGGGAAGAAAATTTACCCTGTATTAAACTCATGTCATTTGCAAAAAGAAATGTACTTGTTTAGATCATACACTATGCAAAAGGAAGAAATTGACAAAAATTTTCTTGTAAGACTTCTATCAGTACTGACTACTAAATAGATTGAGAAAATCATTCCTGTTCCTGGTCTTAAACTTTTATAGATGTTCCTAAAATGTTCATTTAGCTCACCTCTGGTAACAGATTGAGCAGGATGATTTATGAACAGGACTGATTTCCATACCATTGATGGATGCTTTATTCACTTAATGATCACTGGCAAGTAGCAGCTACTATAAAACCTCAAGTGTCACTAATAGGACTTTTTAGCTCTTATACTGTAACACACAATTTTTGACCTTTTTTTTTAAAGACATAAAGCCTCAAAAAAACAAAACAAACAAACAAACAAAAAACAACTTTACTTTTCCATGTACTAAGCATTTAAACCTCAGATCCTGTATCCAACTATTTGACTGCTATGTTTTCAGCAACATATATAAAAACCAGGTCGGATAATAAATTAAAGACAGATAATACACTAAGCTCCCTGTAATTAAGAAAGGGAGTCTCTGACAAAATAAACAGAAATATATCCTTTTGAAAAATTATCTATATAAATAAATGTTCTATGCAAGTAACTGATGTTTCATAATACTATCAAATGCAGGTGGCTTTAACTGTATACCATGTACTGTATGTTATTTTCAGGTACTGAATGTATGTGTGTGATTTTAGGGATTTGGGATAGGAAATTTTTAAAAATATTTACTTTATATATTTTGCTGTTTCATAACAGAAGATACAAATCTGTGTGATTTTAAAAATCCAAGGGGCCGGGGCGCCTGGGTGACTCAGTGGGTTAAAGCCTCTGCCTTCAGCTCAGGTCATGATCCCAGGGTCCTGGGATCAAGCCCCGCATCCGGCTCTCTGCTCAACAGGGAGCCTGCTTCTCCCTCTCTCTCTGCCTGCTGCTCTGCTTACTTTTGATCTCTGTCTGTCAAATGAATAAATAAAATCTTTAAAAAAAAAATCCAAGGGGCCTACTAGATATCATTGTCGAATTCAGTAATTCAGAGGGTTTTGTCAAATTTACTCCCATATCAGTGATTTATAGTAGGTATGGTGAGGAAGGCTGGTGCTTGACATTGTTTTCCATTTGATAGAGGGCATCATGACACCAAAATTGGTTATGTGGGTCTTGATGTCTCAATATTCTCATCTGGGTACTGAGGAGGGTTGACGAGCTGATCTCAGAGGGCTCTGACATCTCATGCATGATTCAGTTCTATAAACTCAGAACATAAAATGAGACACTCCACAAATTTAAAACAGTAAAGTGTACGATGATTGACATTCCCTCAAAAAACTTATTACATCCGTTTGAAACCACAGTCTTTAGGGAATAGAAAGGAATTTGGTATAAAATTTGTATTAGGCCCCAAAATACAAGGCAAAGATCACCTCCTGTTTTCAGTGTCCATCGCCTTAACTATACCCGAGTGTGGTTATGTATCAAAGCATGATGGTCAGTTGTAAAAATGTACTAATATAAAAAAGATCAACTTCTTGATAAAGTGCCTATTTCCAAGGTGAGGGGGATAGAGGACTGGAGATGCTGACTTTCCACAGCACAGATTAACCTACCCCTAATAAAATGAGAAAGTTAAGGTTCCCACTCATGCTACCCTTCATGTTATAATTGTTCCAAACTTCCAGATAGCACACGATGCCTTTGTAGGGAGAAATAACTTTGAGTTGAATAATTTTTTGTTAAAACTCCACCTAGGAACTGGCTCTCTCTCTCTCTTTTTTTTTTTAACCTGAATGAAACTGTTCTTGGAGGGCGCCTGGGTGGCTCAGTGGTTTAAGCTGCTGCCTTCGGCTCAGGTCATGATCTCAGGGTCCTGGGATCGAGTCCCACATCGGGCTCTCTGCTCAGCAGGGAGCCTGCTTCCTCCTCTCTCTCTCTGTCTGCCTCTCTGCCTACTTATGATCTCTCTGTCAAATAAATAAATAAAATCTTAAAAAAAAAATTAAAAAAAAAAAATAAAAAAAAAAAGAAACTGTTCTTGGATACACAAAAGTAAAATATGATGATAAAAAAAAATAATTTAGCATCAATCAGAAACCAGAAAAATTAGAAATCATTTTCATTTCTTCATTTTTTTTTTCTATTTCACCAAACTGCAGGAGTTACATGTCTGTAACTGGACTGGAGACTGGACTCTGTTTATTTAGAGAAAATAGCTAAGACAGAAGTTCACCTCAGGAACGTGAAGTACATAGACAAAGCAATTTATCACCTAAGGTTCCAGAGTAGCTAGGGCCTACTTGAAACAAAAGCGAAATGTCGCCTCAGTGGGCTTGATGAGAGAGGAAGGGCCAAAAGTAAGGAATTGAAAGGGGTCCAAGTCATAAAAGGATTGCATTATAGATATTGTCAGTTAAATCCTACTTTATGGGCTCTTAACTCATGCCTTGCCTTGTAATACTTCCCGTACAGGAACAACTGTGGTAAGCGAGATACAGTAAGCTACCTGGGCCCATTTTCAGTGATTTGCCCTCCAGAGGCACAGCCATGGGCTGAGCTTCACCTCTCTGTGCCCTCCCAACTCCAGTAAGGCACACCATTTCCAGGGTCTGAGATAGTCGTGTTTACCAAAGGACCATTTGGCAGCAAGTAGGAAACAGGTGTCCTCTTGAAGGTTTTCTAGTATTAACAGTTGTTAAAAACAGAAGGAAGAGCCAACTATTTTGGCTGAACTTGGAAATATGGGTCCTGAAATTTTCTTCTCACCTTAGTAAAAAGAATGGAGGTAGGACTTTTCTTTCTTCTTCTTCTCCTTCTCCTCCTTCTCCTTCTCCTTTCAATAAAGGGTATCATACTCTTTGGAAGAAACATCCTTTGCATTGTTTGCAAAGTGAAAACAGCCTGTTATTATAGACTAGGAAAATAGAGACTACCAGAAGCTCAAAACTATAAAAACTAACCAGCAAGAGAGTTGTATCATTTCATGTTGTATTTAGCAGCAAGCGATGGAAAATCTTACAAAATGAGCTTCAGTAAGAGTGTATTTCTCTTGCAGGACAAGAAGCCCAGATAAGCTGATTACTGACTTCATCAGAGATGCAGTCTCTCTAAGCCCTTACTTAGCACATTGCCTTGGGTCACAAGATGATGGCTCTACTTTCAGATTCCAAGCAGGAAGAAGTAGGGATGGTGAAATCAAAGGGTCATGATGTACAAGTCTGTCTCTTTTTATCCTGGAGGCAAGAGCCTTGCCAAATGTCACCCCCAGGAAATTCCAGTTATATGTCATTGACATGACCTAGGATTCAAGGCTACCAACTACAGCTAGTGCCGGCCATGGGGGTTGAGATTACCTTGATGGACTTTGTCCAGTGATGATTCACCCATTAATTTTATTACTTTATGTGAGAGATAGAATTAGAGAGAGGGAGAGAGCATGAGAGAGGGGAGAGTCAGAGGCAGAAGCAGACTCCCCGCTGAGCTGGGAGCCTGACACGGGACTCAATCCCGAGACTCTAGGATCATGACCTGAGCCAAAGGCAGTCGCTTTACCAACTAAGCCACCCAGGCTCCCCAATAGCTGAATTTCTTATATGCACTAATGCAAGAAAGAAGGTAGCCCGATTGCTCAAGAATAGAGTCAGTGCAAATTAATGGGCGGGCAATGAACTTGAGTTTTTAAACTCCAGTTAGTTAATATTTCTGCGTCTACATATATATTTCTAAGAGCCAAGGAATTATTTTTATCTTACTTATGCTTGTTAGTTATGCACTTTTCTTATAAAAATATCAAAAACAGTTAATCTGTACTGTCCTAGCCTTCAGTTAAAAGTGAATACAACCTTGGCTTTGGAACTCAAAGCCAAGTTGAATAATCACATTGGATGCAAGGCAATGAAAGCCACAGACAGCATTCTATAGTGATACATGAGAAGAAAACAGACCTTACCCTAGGAGACCAGAAAAATAATTTCTTTTGTTTAAGACACTAAAGACTCCACAAAATACAGAATATTTACTGGTGACACTATAAATTACTATAAATAAAAACCTGACAAGGAGAGAAATATACTTTAAAAACTAAATGAGAAAAGCAATGATTAATAGAAAAACATCTATGTAGAGGACTAGCAAAAATGGTCTGAATTAGATTACATATGACTTTGTATTACCGAATAAGGGGTATGAAACATCCTGGTCTCACTAAATATATTTCTGCACAAGACATGTGAATTCTAAACTTCAAATCTCTTTACAGTAGATGTGCTTTAAATTATTCCCAACTTGCTTTACATAGTAAGTGTAACCCTATGTTTTTATATCTCGACTCTGGTCATTACACACATATGGGAAAAGGGCTCGTAAAAAGTACTAGGGAAGTACAGAAGAAACTGTAGTAAACAAGTAGATATTGGGAGGGGCATTTAGAATGATTTCACAAGTACATAATGCTTCATTAGAATATTCGATCATTCAGAAATTATTTAGGCATTCAAGAGAGAGAGAACGGTGTGTTGTGCAATTAAAAAGTAAGAAATTGCATTAAAATGTGTTTTGTGTGGATTTCCTAGTAGCTGTATTTAAAAAGGCAACATGTGAAAAGTGGTAGGAGACAGATCTAGAAAAAAACCAAAATCCACATCAACTTCTTTCAAAATCCAGCTCAAAGGATGCTTTTAAATCTCTATCTTACTAATTTAACCCCCGCCCCGTAATTTCTCTCCTTACTGTTCAAATGTGCGGCCTCCCTTCTGGGTCTTCCACCAAGAATGAATTTTTTTTAATAAGACATTTTCAGTTATAAAAAAAATCAATTTTAAAATTAATTTTATTTTTTCCCTTAAAATTTCAATTTTCTTATAATTTTGATCAAGTTCTGACTTTCCTATTAGTTTGCTGTTCACTTGCTTGGTTTCTCTGTTAGAAACTGTGTTTTCCCAGGATAGGTATAACCTATCATTTACCTTTGCAAGTCCCTTGATTACTTAGACATAAGAACACCCAATAAATACTGATGAGGAACTACTGCCTTAAATAACTGGTGACCTTGTACACAGGTTTGCCAGGGACAGTCTTAGTTTATGCTATTACAACAGTGTAATTATTAACAGAGCCAGCTTTCATTCTTAACAATGTTCCCATCTGGATGAATAGTTGTATGAACTTCTTTCTTGGGACCCACGCTAGAGCAAAACCTGTAATGCAAATGGTGGCAATGCAAGTTATAGTAATTGCAAGGAAGCACTGTGAACTTTTCCAGTATTTGGCAGCCCCTGTTTGGAGTCCAAATCAACCTCCTTTATTCCATTCTTATGCAAACTCCACCATGGATCTTTCCCTGAGGCTTAGCAACTTGCAGCTATAATCTCAATTCCTACTTAACTTCTTTTTTTTCCTCCTTGTGTAGAGTTTAGTTGAATTCTGACTTAATTTTTCTGTATTTTTTAAAGTTTTTATTTAAATTCCAGTTAGTGACCATACAATGTAATATTAGTTTCAGGTGTACAATATAGTGACATTTCTATTTCTAATGTGCTAAAAGACAGGACAGGTATCCTTGCCAAGGATTCACTATCCAGTACACAATACAAGTTAGATTTCTCTAGTTGCAAATTACTCAAACCAATTTTTAGATAATTTAGAATAAAAATAATTTATCAGACTGACCCCAGGCATATTATTAATGGCCATAAGGACTGTGGAACGGGCATAAACTGGAACAAGTGGTCACAGATAGTGGCCAATGAAGATAACGTCACCAGTCCCTTCCTTCCCTACACTATGTGATTGCACTTCGCACTCAAGAAACTCTCAACTATGCCTCTTTTCTCAGCTGTGTGCTGTACATAGTCTGTAACTGACCCTCGGCTTTTTCCTCACTACCTTATGATTCAGATTCCAGGGGAGGGATGTATCATTTGATTTGCTTGAGTGATGGGTTTACCCTGTTAGCTGCACAAAGACAGCATCTGTCTTCCAATTCCTCCACAACCACATGACTGGCTGCAGTGGTTGGAGGGATTCCTCTGCTTTCCACTGAAACAGGAAAGATCTGATGGCCTGAAAAACTTACTGTGACTTTCCCGACCAATATGTCCCTCTTTTCATATTTATATAAAAGTATCCCTTCTAAATAAACTTGACTGTTTCTTGTACAACCAAACCTTCATTCAAATCACTCCCCCAGAGATACAATCTAACGTCCACAAATTACTAAATTCAGTTTCAAGCTCAGATTTCTGAATAACAGTCACACTTTGTTTCTGTTATAAATCTTCTTCAATATTACTTATTGTATATTATAGATTTGAATTATAACAAATACACATTTAATAGAACATGAAGGAAAGGTTAAAAGGAAAGTTAAACAATGGGTGCATACCCATACATGTGGTATTTAATAAAAGGAAAAAGAAGTGAATGGTATATTCTTCATTTCTGCAAATGGTCATAGGGTTTTCATGGTATTTTTTATTTGGGACTTTTCTCCATCATTATCTAATCAATAGCCAACATCCTTTTTTGTTTGTTTATTTGTTTTTAAATAAATGTTATTAGGCGGATAACCCAATTGCAATTTCTGAGGGAAACAAACTCCTGGTGAGCCTGTCTGGGACAGGTGAGTATTTTTCATTAACTTTTCCTCAGATGATTTTCTTGCTTTCTTTCATATTCCTCCACACTTCCATGGTATAGCAAAAATCTATTCCTCTATAGTTATCAGGATCATTACCCAAACCAATACTGCAATCCTACTCTTGGCCTCTTTAGTGGAATACGGAAACAGAAAAGTCTATTAGCAGGTTCTGATTCAAAGTAGTTTGACTGTCATATTTTTTGGAAATATTTTTCCAAGTCTTTTAACCGTGGGGCTGAGAGTTGCAGGGACACAGATATATTTCAAGTGGGCCAGTAGTTCAAATATCAGAAGGTGCCACCCAACTTCTTCTAAGATGCCTCCAGTTTGGTTTGGGAATCATGACCCTAACCTAATGCTAGAACTATGTGAATGTTACTTTACGCAGCATAGGGATTTTGCAGATATGACTGAGATTAAAGATGTTGAGATGGGAAGAGTATACCACAGGGGTCCACATCTAATCTCATGAGTGCTTAAACCATGGAGAATCTTTCCAGGCCTAAACCAAATACCAGCAGTATTGGTTTGGGTAATGAGCCTAAAGAACTCGACAGATGTCAATCTGAGAAGGACTTATCTTGTCTCTCCTTCCCATTACTGGATAGAGAAAGGGGCCACATTCCAGTGAATGTGGGTGGCCTCTTACTGGGAAAATAAGAGAACATTCTCCCTTGAGCCTCCTGAAAGAAATGCAGACCAACTTGATTTTAGACCAGTGAATTGTGCATTTGGACATCTGGTAAACAGAAGTATAAGATACTAAGTTTATGGTGTTTCAGTTCACTAATTTTGCAATAATTTGTTACAGAAGCAATAAAAATATTTTACATTGGCTACAGGAAAAAGGCACATTTACAATTGCTGGTTAACAGCATGAAGGAATGATTCTCAGACTTGACTGCACGTTAAAATTACCTGGAGAGCTTTTAATATTTGCAATGCCCAGGAACCAATGTCCAGCCCAATTAAATCAGAATCACTGGGGCTGGAATCTGGGCAACAGTATTTTCAGAGCTCCCTAGATGATTCATACTTGGCATTCTTCAGAAGAGCATTTTCGCCTTTGGTACTGTGACTGAAATATTAATAGATTGTTCCACCAACCTGTAAGTATTGGCAACTTTTAGATGAGAAAGTATATCATAAAACTCTTGAACTTTTTCTCAGCAACTCATTGCCTAAAGATGCAGGGACCTTTCTCAGAAGAAGGATTGTTAGCAGAGCACTAGATAATACAACGTGTTTTTTCCCCCAAATTTTTATTCTAAGCTAGAGTTCTTGAGGAAGCACTGCCTGTTTCACATTTTTGATGAGATTAAAATAATTTGTTGGAGGAATTATTTTAATAAAAGAGGGAAAGGACAAACATTGGAAAAGTGAATGACCTCAGAATGGTAATGTATTGTTGTATTTTATTTTTTAATATTTAAATGTTTTTAAAGGTATATTTACTTATCTGAGAGAAAGAGAGAGGGAGGGGTGGAGAGGCAAAGGGAGAGGGAGAGAGAAACTCAAGCAGACTCCACACTGAGTACAAAGCCCACTATGGGGCTTGATCTCATGACTCTGAGATCATGACCTGAGCTGAAACCAAGACTTGGACACTTAACCAACTGCGCCATCCAGGTTCCCCTATATTGGTGTGTTTTAAAGGTAAGAATCCAGCCATCAAAATGAGGGAAACATACTAGGTTTATTCCTGATGAAAATTAGTAAATTTATATAGTTAAAAACACAATTTTAGATGGCTGAACTTTTTTTTTTCAAAAAGTAAATTTATGCTATACCTCATGCCTTAAATTAATAAAGCAACTAATTTAAATAGTGAAACTGTGCCTTTTCTGCTTATATATTTTTTACATAGATTGAAAATATGATTCTTATAAACATGATTGTATTATATTATCCCAAGATATAACAGATACTAGTAATAAAAGAAAATGACAAATAAGAACAGTTTAATAAGCTGGTGGCATGGCAGAAAGTACTATAAAGAACACTGGGCTGGAAGTTAAGTGACCTGAATATTTTTCTAGGTTCTACAGCTGACCCATTCACGTGCGACTCTGGGAAAAGTGTAACTCTGAGAAAGAACATCAGCCAAGCAAATGTGAGTATATTAGAATATACTCACAGGCTAAGTTTAAAATTCTATTATTTGAGGTCTGGACATAAAGTTAAAAATAAATAAAATACAGTGTTGAAAGAAAAACCCACTAATGTAGAATTCCACCTTCATTATCCTCAAGAGTTAAAAGAGAAATGGAGACCTTCTCACACAAGGCACTGAGGGAATGTATTGCTACCTGACCTACTTTAAAACAAACACTAAAAAAGTTTCTTCAGGGGGTAGAAAAATTATATAGGTCAGAAATTCAGATCTACATAAAAAAGAAAGAACATCAGAGAAGAAATAAATGAAGATAAATAAAATATTTTTCTTTTTTACTAATGATGCAATTAATAATTATTTGCTCAAAGTAATAGCAGGTAGCAATATATTGGAAGAATATACTACATGAGTAAGTAAAATGAATGACAGCAATGCTATAAGGGATGGAAAGGAAGAATTAGGGCTACTTTGTTATAAAGTATCTCACAAACTGTGAGGTGTAACAGTGTTATTGATAACAGATTTCAATTAGTTATGAATGCATACTGCAAAGCCTGCAGCAACCCCTTATTTAAAAAAAAAGGAAGGTAATTGAGATGCTGAAAAAGAAAATGGAATCATATAAAATGATCAATTCAAGGCAGGAAAGGCAGAAAATGAGAGAAAAAAAAAACAAGGAACAAGAAAAAGAAAATAGGTGCTAACATAGCGGTTGTTAAACCAAACCTATCAATAATCTCTTTAAATGTGAATTGTCTAATTATGCCAATTTACAGACAGAAATTGTCAGAGTGAATAAGAGAAATTTAAAAATCCCACAAGGCACAGCTATATGTTGTCTACAAAGAACTCACTTTAAACATAAAGAAATGGACAGGTTAAAGTAAAGAAGCAGAGAAGATACACTCTGATAACAATAATTAAAAAGACAGTTGGATTAACTATATTAAGATGAAACAAATTTCACAGCAAAGAAAACTACCAGGGATAAGAAGAGACATTTCATAATAACAAAGAGGTCAATTATCCTAGAGACATAAAAGTCCTTATCATTTATACATCTAGAAAAAAGGTATCAAAGTCTCTGAGACAAAAACTTACAGAACAAGACAAAAAGACAAATCAACTGATAGAGTTGGAGACATTGATACCCTTATTAAGTAACTGATAAATTAAGAAGGCAGAAAACCTGTAAAAATACAGTTGATGACAGGCTTGATCTAACTGACCTGCACAGAATATTTTATTCAATAACTGCATGATACACACTCTTCTCAAACCTATACAGAGCACTAACCAAGAGAAACAACATTCTGTGCCCAACAAATACACCTGAACAATTGTATTTTAATTTTTTTTAAATTTTAACAAAGATTTTATTTATTTATTTGACACAGAGAGAGAGAGAGACAGAGATCACAAGCAAGGGGAGCAGCACACAAAAGGAGAGAAACAGGCACCCTGCTTAGCCAGAAGCCTAATGTGGGGCTCAATCCCAGAACCCTGGGATCATGATCTGAACCAAAAGCAAACACTTACCTGAATGAACTACCCAGGCGCCCCAACATGAACAATTTTAAAAGGATATAAATCATACCAAGTATTTCCTCAGATCATAGTAGAATTAAGCCAGAAATCAATAAAAGTAAGATAATCGGAAAATCCCCAAATATTTGGAAATCAAGAACAACAGACTTTTAATAAAACATCGATCAAAGAGGACTCAGTATAAATTTTGAGCTGGGCACCTGGGTGGCTCAGATGTTTAAATATCTGCTTTGGCTCAGGTCATGATCTCAGAGTCCTGGGATTGAGTCCTGCATCAGGCTCTCTGCTCCTTGGGGAGCCTGCTTCCCCCTCCACCTCTACCCCTCTCTCTCTCATGAATAAATAATTTTTTTAAAAAAATTACGAGTCCATTTGGGATTCTCTTTCTCTGCCCCTCCCCCCACCTAATACACATGCATGCTCTCTCTCTGAAATAAATAAATAAATATTTAAAAGTATTTTGAACTTAATGTAGATGAAACATTCAAACTTGTAAAATGCAGTGAAAGTAGTGCTTAGAGAAAAATTTATAGCACTAAATACATTTATTAGAAAAATAGAAAAATCTAAAATCAAAATCTGAACTTCTATCTTAGGAAAATAAAGAACAGTAATTTAAGCCAAAAACAAGTTGACGGGAAAAAAATAAAGTAGGAATCAAAAAAATTGAAATCAGAAAAATGATAAAAGAAAGCAATTATATCAAAAAAATTTTTGAAAGATAAATAAAATGAATAAACCTTTATTCAGACTAAAAAGACAAAAATTGCTAACAATGAGAACTCCTGAAATTAAAAATGAAAAAGGGATTATCACTTCTGATCCCGTTTAATAAATAATATTATAGGAATATATAAGAATAATAAAATAATATTAAGAAAAACTCTATAACCACCATTTTAAAACAAAATGCAACAATTCTTTGAAAGACACAAACTACCAATACTCACACAAGGAGTTAAATATATAATCTGAATCAGCTTATTCCTATTAAAGAAACTGAATCATTAATTTATATGTTTATAAGAAAGAAAACATTAGGCCCAGATGATTTCAGTGGTGAATTCTACCAAAAATTTAAGAATACCACTGCTGTATAATTTCTTCCAGAAAATAGAAGCAGAGAAAGTACTTCCTAACTCATTTTGTGAAGACAGCATTACCCTAAAATCAGAATCAATGAAAAACTATAGTCCAATCTCTCTCATAGGTACAAAATACATAGATACCTAATTCCTAGGCAAAGTGTTAGCAAATTAAAAATGTATAAAAAAGAATTAAACATCATGATCAAGTGAAACGTATTCAGGAATGTAATTTTCCCCATGAATAAACTAAAAAAGATATATTATGATCACATCAATTGATGCAGAAAAACATTTTATTCTTGAGGAAAACTTCAAGCAAAGTGGAATTAGAGGGAAACATTATCAACTTCATTTAAAAAAAAAAAAGAGTACTAAAAAACCTTTAGCTAAAATCTTACTTAATGGTGAAAAACTGGCTTTTTCCCTAAGATCAAGAACAAGACAAAGATGTAAGGGCCTACTCCACCAGAGCAACCCCATCCCGGTAGAAAAGCCATTCCATTCTTTAGGCAGTGAACTCAGGTTGACCCTGCCCCCTTTCGCCTGGAGGAACGCACTTAGAAATAGAACCGGTGAAATACCACCGGCTAGTAAAATACGGCTGGCTAGCCCCTGATAACAGAGCGCAGGTACCAGGATGTGTCACGCTGGGCAGAGATGTCCAATCAGTAGCAGGGCATTTATTACCTCCTTACCCACCAAGGAATGTGAACCCCGCCTTTCAGGTGCGAAACTAAAGCGCCAATTCTGACCAATGATAGGCTGATTTAAATGACTATCATAGGGTAAAGTGTAATTCAATTGGCCAGCCGTGTATAACCTAGCATGACTGTGTGACGTTCTCTGTGCGCTACAATCTCATTGGCCAGGCGCAACTATATGGCCTTTACTCTATAAAAACTGGCCTATGAGGTTAGGGAGCCGTCGCTTTCCCTTTGTACAAAGCAGCCCTGACCGGTGGGTTTGGTTCTTGGTGCTGGCGGCGACATAAAGCTTTGCTTAACTTTCCCTTTGTATCAGTCTCGTCCTTTTGTCTACAGACCCTTCAATGTCTCCTGTTGCCACTCTTACATTAAAAATACTAGCTATGTTTATAAAAAAAAAAAATTGGAAGGGGAGGCGAACCTTAAGAGATTATGGACTCTGAAAAACAACCTGAGGGTTTTGAAGGGTCAGAGGTGGGAGTTTGGGGGAACAGGTGGTGGGTAATAGCGAGGGCACGTTTTGCATGGAGCACTGGGTGTTGTGCAAAAACAATGAATACTGTTACGCTGAAAAAAAAAATTAAATAGAAAGAAAAACAAAACAAACAAACAAAAAATACTAGCTAGTTCAAGAAGATAATAAAATAATAAGGTAAGAAATAACTAATTAAAGATTAAAACAAATAATTAACAAATGATTTAATGAGGTCAGTTTGTTAATGTAAAAGTTAATTACTTTCCTATATGTCAACAATTGAAACTGCAATTTGAAATCAAAAACAATACTATTTTATAATAGTACCAAAAATGAAATACTCAGGTATAAATTTAACAAATTATGAACAAGATCTACATGTGGAAAAATATAGAACTCTGATGACAGAAATAAAAAAAAAAACTAAATAAATAGGGAAATATCCTGTGTTCATGGATTAGGAAACTCAATATTGTTAAGATATTAATTATTTCCAATATGATTTATATATTCAATTCAAACTTAATCCAATTCCCCGATTTCAAAGGAGAAAAGATCCAAAATAACAACAACAACAAAAAAAAATGGTGAAGAAGAAAGTTGGACTACTGACACTATCTGATGTTAAGACTTACTGTTACTCTACAATAATGAAGAGATCATGTTATTGGTGAAAGAATAGACACATGAATCAATGAAATAGAATAGTTATCCCAGAAATATACACAAAAGTATACTGAGCTGATCTTTGACAAAATCAAGAGATCTTTGACAAAGGAGCAAAGAGAATTCAATAGCGACAGGAGTCTTCTCAACAAATTATAGTGAACAACGATATCTATCTAAAAAAAAAAGAAAAAAAGAAAAGAAAAGGAAAACTTGGATTTTAAAAGTTTCATAAAATTTAAGTGAAAAATGGACCATAGATCTACATATGAAATGCAAAACTATTAAATTTGTAGAAAACATAGGAGAAAGTCTGGGAATCTTGGGTTTGACCATGAGTTTTTAGATAAAACACCAAAAGCATGATCTGTGAAAGACAAAAAATATTAATTTTAAGTAAAATTAATAATGTCTGTTCTGTGAAAGACAATACTAATAGAATGAGAAGACAATACACAAACTGTGAGAAAATACTTATAAAACACATACCTTACAAAGTATTTATATCCAAATATACAAAGAGCTCTTAAAACTCAGTAATAAGAAAGAAAAATTCCAATTTAAAGTGGGCCAAAGATCTGAGCAGAAACTTTACCCAACAAGATACCCTCAAGACAGATGGCAAATAAGCATATGAAAAGGTACTCATCATCATTTGTTATCAGGGAATTGAGAATAAAACAACAACCTAATTCTACTACCTACCTACTAAAGAGACTGAAATCCCTGATCATTAGTAATGCTGAGCATTTTTTCATGGCCATGTTGGCCATATATGTCTTCTTTGGAAAAATGTCAATTAAGGTCCTCTGCCTATTTTTTTTTTTTAAGATTTTATTTATGTGAGAAAGAGCAAGAGTGAGAGCGAGAGAGACAGAGGGCACGTGTGTGTGTGCACAATCGTGTGGAGGAGGGGCCGAGGGCGACCTGGAAGCAGACTCCCCACTGAGCAGGAGGCTGCACACAGGAGCTCTCAACCTGCCGGCTCTCCACAAGGGGGCCTGACTCAGGGACTTCAACAGGGGGCTCTCAAGGACTTGGGGGCTTGACAGGAGCCTGGATCCCAGGGCCCCAGGAGGCCAATGCTTAACAAACTGAGCCACCCCCTCTTCTGTTTATTTTTTAGTTCAGTTGTTTCGTTTTGTTTTTTGGTGTTGAGTTGCATAAGTTCTTGATATATTTTAGATACTAACCCCTTATCGGATATATAATTTGCAAATATCTCCTATTCAGTAGGTTGTCTTTTTGTTTTATTAATAATTTCCTTCACTGTGCAACAGCTTTTTGTTTTGATGTAGTGCCAAGAGTTTATTTTTGCTTTTGTTTCCCTTGCCTTAGGAGACATCCAGATAACCACTGCTGTGTTCAATACAACAAGTTCTGCCTGTGTTCTCTTCCAGACTTAGAGGACATTATGCTAAGTGAAATAAGACTGAAAAAGACAAATACTCTATGATTTCACTCTTATGTGGAATCTGAAAAAAAAAATCATAATAAATAAATAAAAAGCAAAATTAGACTGTAAAACAGTATTGCTGGTTGCCAGAGGGAAGAGAATGGGGGAATGGGCAAAATAAGTGAAAGGGACAGAAGATACAGGTTCCCAGGTATGGGATCAGTAAGTCACAGGAATAAAAGACACAGCATAGAGAATACAGTCAATGATACTTTAATAGCATTGCATGGTGGCAGATGGTAGCTACACTTGTTCTGATCACAGGGTAATGTATAGATGGTGAGTCACCATGCCATACACCTGAAACTAACATAACGTTGTGTCAACTACACTTAAATTTTAAAAAGTTACTTTTGAAAAAAAAAAGTTACTTTTGAAAAGCAGAAAAAAATAGCAACCAAAAAAAGCCCCCTAACCTCCCCCCAAAAAACAAGACCAAATGCTGCCAACTATATGGAGTAATAGAAATGCTCATTTGTTTTGGAGGAGAATACAAAATGGTAGAGCGATTATTTTAAAAATATTTTATTATGTTCAGTTAGCATCATTAGTTTCTGTTGTAGTGTTCAGAGGTGCAGCCACTTTCAAGGATAGTTTGGCAGTACCTTACAGTGTTAAGCATATTCTTTTCATATGATCCAGCAATCAGGTTCCTACTTATTTACCCAGTTATTGTGAAAACTTACATTCACACAAAAATCTGCCCACAAATATTTATAGTGGCTTTATTTGTAATCACCAAAAAAAAAAAAAAAAAAAAATGGAAGCAAAAAGATGTCCCCCCAAAGATGTATTGGTAAACAACTGTGGTACATCCATGCAATGAACTACTATTCAACAATTTAAAAATGAGCCATCAAAATGCAGGAAAATGTAGAGAAACAGTAAATGAATAACACTAAGTAAAAAAAGACAGTATGAAAAGACTGCATTTTCTAAGATTCCAATTGTATGGCACTCTGGAAAAAAGAATGAGTGCTTGCCACGGTGTTTGAGGGGAGAGTGGAGGGCTGAAAAAGTGAAGCCCAGGTGAGTTTTAGAGCAATAAAATTATTCTGTTCAATACTCTAAGGGTGAATTTAAAAACCTTATGCTTTTGTCTGTATCTTTTGAACTTCACAGCACAAAAAGTGAATCTTAATGTATGCAAAGTAAAAATAAAATCATTTAGGAACTGTAGTATCCCTAGAAGGAAGACAGGCAGTGACAGGTACCAGTGGGAACAGGAAAGTTACTGACCTAAGTAACTGCAGAAAAGATCAGAGTCTGTAAAAAAAAAAAAAAAAAAAGCAAAAGGAGTTGCACTTAGCTGTTTTGTTGTTGTTGTTGATAAAGTTGTATCCAACAGGAGTACACATTAACAACTGTGATACTTCCATTCATATACATCAGATTTAAAATTTAAGAGAATTTTCATATTATGAGCCAGTTTCTCACTGTTGAGCAGGAAGTTTACAGATAAGAGGAGAGGAGGCTAAACTGACTTCTGTGGTTAGTAATACATTAGAGTTAGAAACATGAATATCAACTCCTTTTTACTTAATATGTAGGTAGTTAAATATGGAAATATTTATAGATATCTGTATATGCAAAAAGTTGGTGCAAACCCAAAAAGTTACTGCTTTGTCAGCTAAGAGCAGAGCAAAAGAGATGATACCCCAGTAACAATGAGAAGAACTTGTACCCAGATCTTGGTTTATAATATCTTTTTCCAATAAAAGGAACCATGGCTCCTTGGAGAAAGGTCTGACTCTAGGACTAGGACCAGAAATATATAAGGTACATATTTGGTAGGGTCAGAAAATAAGACAGTGCTCAAAACAAAAAACCATCATCAACAAGAAAAACAAAAACCCCAAAACAAAAATACATTGGAGCCAACTAAAAGAGCTCTCATAGGACAAAGCTGGATTTGTTTGAGAAAAAAATTAAAGTAGTACTGGATTATAACTTCAAAGTACGAAATACGTATTATTCCATATTGATATAAATAAATGATTTACTAAATTAATAAATTGGGGAGGAAGACTAATCCTCCATGCAGAAGAATTCTAAATTTAAGTAGATACTCCTTCCTCAAGTATATAACCACTCCTTTGGCTGTGCATAGTGGCTTCTTTCCACAGTGTACAGTCTAGGAAGGGGGAAGAGAGAGTAACCTTATAGTAGAAAAATCGGACAAACACTATCTTAGTTGATGATCATGGACAATATCAATAGTCATGTTGACAATGGGCACCCTTCATATAATGTGATAAAAATGACACTTTATATATGTGGTCTTTCTCCTAATAACTCGTATACCAAATCTTATCATAGAAAAACGTTAGACAAATTCCAGTTGTGTGCCATCCTATGAAATATCTAGTCAGTGTTCCTCAAACCTATCAACATCATCAAAAAAACAAAACAAAACAAAACAAAACAAAAATGTATGAGAAACTACCAGAGTCAGGAGGAGGCTAAAGAGATGGGAAAACTAAATGCAATGCAGTGTCTTAGAACAGAAAAGGGAAATTGGGTTTAAAAATGTTGCAATTCTAAATAAACCACGGATTTTAGTTAATGATAATATGAACAAACAGAAACCAAATCTACTCAATGCCTTTGTTCACCTGTAAGCCAACATCACATAGTATATGAATAGTTGTGAAGTTAAATATTTTTAAAGTTTGTACATACAACAAAGCACAGTAGGGATCAGGGATGCTGACCCCTTGCATAGTGGAAAGTTCACATATAAATTTTGACTCTCCAGAAACTTAACCACTTATAGCCTTCTATTGAACAGAAGCCTTTTTTATAACATAAATAGCTGATTAACATTTATTTTAGGTTATATTTATTATATACTATATTCTTATATTAAAGTCAGCTTATAAAATATAAAATGCTATTAAGGAAATCATAAGGAAGAGAAAATACATTTACAACACTATACTATGAAAAAAAAACATATATAGTGGACCTCCACAGCTCAAATCCTTAATGTTTAAGGGTCAACTTGTAAGCAAGTAAAACAGTGAATGCATACAACCCCACTAACACAATATTTGCTACTATATTAAATGTACTTATTTAAACATGTCACTGTCTTTCAGTAAGATGGAAGGCACAGGGGCTCATTTCTTATGTTTTAAGATATATGGCTTCAACAAAAATCCTGCATGTGAAAGGACCATCGGTAACCTAAATGTAAAGTTGAACTTTGGCTAAAATGTGAATGCTATAAAGAATAACAGAGCTGATAAGGAAATACATAGGTTTACAACATTTGTCCATATCATGGCCCTGTCCCAGTACACACTGCCCTTTGGAATGGGGAGTTATAATCCTGTCCAAAATGACTGAATTTTAAACATGTGGTCTGCTGATTTACACTTATTTTTCTCTAAACTAAGTAACATCATTACAGAAATTACATTTTTAAATATTTGAAACACATGTTGAATTCACTGGTTCCTATGAGTAGAGAAATATGTGAATTAGAGAAAAGAGACCCTGTATATAAATATAACATTAGCTACGATTTGACCAAGAGGTTTCCACTGAAGAGAACAGAAGAAGTCCTTGTTACCACCAGTATCTATGGTATATATTCAGTCCCCCATTATTCTCATTAAAGAGCTGCGTAGGCAAAAGCAACATTCTTTACCAATAACGAACTATTTTTGGCCATGTGAATGGCAAACAAAAGTTACTCCAGTATGTTATATAATATAAAGCATTATGGAATAAAGACTAGATTCTTATTATAGAATAAAGACTAGATTCTTATTATAGAATAAAGACTGGATTCCTAGACACTACTCCAACATACCAAAACATTTGAGTTATTAAACACTATAAAACCAAAAAGAAGAGCAAAGTGAACATCTTAAAATACTGCTAATACATGGGAAAGAAACATTGTAAAGGTGTTACTTTAACCACAAAATTAATAATGAATATTCTGATTACTTCATTATAAGAACAGACTATTTAAAAAAGTAAATAGAAATTACTTTTCATAAGAATTTGTCTTGGGGCGCCTGGGTGGCTCAGTGGGTTAAAGCCTCTGCCTTCGGCTCAGGTCATGATCCCGGGGTCCTGGGATCGAGCCCCTCATCAGGCTCTCCACAGCGGGGAGCCTGCTTCCTCCTCTCTCTCTGCCTACCTCCCTGCCTACCTGTGATCTCTGTCTGTCAAATAAATAAATAAAATCTTAAAAAAAAAAAAAAGAAATTGTCGGGCGCCTGGGTGGCTCAGTGGGTTAAAGCCGCTGCCTTCGGCTCAGGTCATGATCTCGGGGTCCTGGGATCGAGTCCCACATCGGGCTCTCTGCTCAGCAGGGAGCCTGCTTCCCTCTCTCTCTCTCTTCCTGCCTCTCTGCCTACTTGTGATTTCTCTCTGTCAAATAAATAAATAAAATCTTAAAAAAAAAAAAAAGAAATTGTCTTAGAGATACATGTTATTAAAGTTTATGTTTCAGTATCATATGTGGATATATATATATATTGCTTGATAACTAAAATCTAAATATATAATATATATATTATAATATATAATAGCTGATATATTCTAGTTGATAGAATTCTTTGATCACACTTGGTTTTGAGCTCAGGTTTTTTTTTTTTAATCTAACTCTGAGAACTTTAAAATTGAAAGTTTTAGAACAAATTCAATAAGCTTCAAATATATATATATTATATATATTATATATAATATATTATATTATATATAATTATAATATATATATTATATATATATTATATATATTATATATATAATATATTATATTATATATAATTATAATATATATATTATATATATAATATATAATAATAATATATATAATATATATAATAATATATAATATAATTATATATATTATATATATAATTATATATATATAAATATAATATATATAATATTATAATATATATATTATATATATTATATATATTATATTATAATATTATATATATAATTTATATATATATAATATATATATATATATATATATATATAGTTTGCCAACAAATGTTGTCATTTATTTCAAATTGTCCATTTAGCAGAAATGAAATTGCCCAGCAGGTCTATGTCTGTTGTATTTGCAGGGGATATTCAACCATATGTGCATACAGGGATTTCTTATTCCTTATATTTTTGAAAAATTCAAAACTGCCAGCTTAATATTCCATCTACTTTTTATCCCCCCTGTAATCTAACAGCACCTTCCATAGGCAAGTGCTTTAAATCACCATAGCACCATCGGTCATAAATGGTCTCTTAATATTAAAACATTACTTGACTACTTCTTTCTGATATGTGCTTCACTTCCTTTTCATTACCCTCTTTTTCTGATACTGCAATGCCTTTTCAGGTGATGTATTATTGCCTCTTCCAGGAAGTCTTCCTTGACTCCTCGGGAACATGAGACTGTCCTTTCCTGGGCAGGCATACAACCTGGTAGTCCCTGTGGCCCAGTACGAGTGCATCCCAAATATTCACTGGATACTTTTACTGCTTTGGCCTTGTTGGTTTATCTTTCTACATATCACTTGCCTCGTGTCCAGCATATGCTACTCTTTCGATTGGTAAATGACTTAAACATAAGGGAATGCTTGTAAAGAATTTCTTAGGTTTTATATTGACCCGCACAAAATAATATGTAAAATGAACAAAGAAGTTTTTTTCAATGCAATTTTACCTTCTACATCACCATTTATAAATATAAGTAGACACAAAATAGTGAATTCATTGGTGTTTGCAAATAAAAAGGATGAATGAGGGGCGCCTGGGTGGCTCAGTGGATTAAGCCGCTGCCTTTGGCTCAGGTCATGATCTCAGAGTCCTGGGATTGAGCCCCGCATCGGGCTCTCTGCTCCGCAGGGAGCCTGCTTCCTCCTCTCTCTCTGCCTGCCTCTCTGCCTACTTGTGATCTCTCTCTCTGTCAAATAAATAAAATAAAATCTTTAAAAAAAAAGGATGAATGAATGCTCATTAATAAATTCACAAATGATTCTCCCTTCCATTTGTTTTTTGGCTTTTTGTCAAATTGACTTTAAAGTGAACTTGTTGGTGTTATTAAATGAGGCACTTGAGGGGCGCCTGGGTGGCTCAGTGGGTTAAAGCCTCTGCCTTCGGCTCAGGTCATGATCCCAGGGTTCTGGGATCGAGCCCCGCATCGGGCTCTCTGCTCTGCGGACAGCCTGCTTCCTCCTCTCTCTCTCTCTCTGCCTGCCTCTCTGCCTACTTGTGGTCTCTGTCTGTCAAATAAATAAATAAAATCTTTAAAAAAAAAAATGAGGCACTGAGCCATGTGACTTGAGATGGATTCACTCTCGGAATGTTAATTTATTGGAAGGGAGGAATTTCAGGCTGCAAGTGAGGTGCTGGTTTTCAGCACTGGAAAATATCGTCACTCAAACATATATATGCACAGGTGCACACATAGAAATCATTGAGTATTTTATTTACGTGTATGTCAAAAGAATTATGTGAGCCTTATATTTTTTGGAAATGACAGAATAACTTAATCACTGAAATAATACATATTATCAAGAGTGTGTACCTATAAATATCTTAGATAAATGCACTATTCAGTAAATGAAATAATGGCAATTTGCCACCATTATGCCTTAGTAGAGCTTGTAAAATGAATGTCTTGCTTTTAGCACTATTAATAATTTACATCAGCAAGTTTATATGAGACATTTTTGGCTTTAGGTAATAATGCCAACAAGAAATAAATATGAAGTCTGTTTTGGAAAGCTTCTTTCTAAATTTCTAAAGATCAGATTTTGTTGTTGATATAATTTGATTCACTGGAATCTCATTTTACAGTGGTGCAAGGACAAGAAAAGAAAAAAATCTAATGGCTGTGCAAATAGAAGTTTTGGTGAATCAACAAAATACACAACATACATTTAATATGTTCTTTAGTGGAAACAATAGTAATAGATTCCACTCTCCAAAAATTGTGTAAGTATCTCTACTAGAAGATAGAAACTGGACTTTCTTTGAGGTCAGCGTAAATCAAACCCTTGAGGGCTAGAGGGATATGAGGGCTATGCAAATTCTCTGTGTGTGTATGTGTGTGTGTGAGTGTGTGTGTGTGTGTGTGTGTGTGTGTACTCAAAAGAGCTGAGCTTTCTCTGTCCCTTCCATTATTAGAGGAGACCTAGGGAAATTCCTCTGGCCCCCTTCTTCCCCATGTATTAGTCTCCCCATAGATAATATTTGCTGATTTATTTTTTAAGACTATTTATTTGATACATGGAGAGAGTACAAGCAGGGGGAATAGGAGAGGAAGAAGCAGGCTCCTTGCTGAGCAAGGAGCCCAAGGCAGAGCTGGATCCCAGGATCCTGGGATCATGACCTGAGCCAAAGGCAGATGCTCAACCAATTGAGCCATCAAGGTGCCCCATATTTGCTGATTTAAATGTTAATTTATATTCATTAACATGGAAAGTTTTGATATACAATGGAAATTCTAAATAGTGGACCCACATCAGACATTATTAATGGGACAACATAAAATGTACCAGTATACATTTGTATAGAGATATGTCTCTAAACATAATAGCCATCTCTGAAGAGGAGCTTAATGTCTCTGAAAAGCAGAGTGGGAGAAAGGCTTAGGTTTTAGGTTATGTTGTTATTATTTCAATGGTTTGAACTTCTTTAAATTTTGCAACACACAGAAGTATTATCTATTCAAAGTTTCATGTACTTAAATTGTGGGAAAGAGAGAAAGTGAGAGCAACAGAAAGGGAGAGATAACTGTAGCCTAAACCTAATGCTTCACCAATAAAAAAGAAACTATTAATTATAAAAACTAACTAGCATACATCTAAGGCTTTACCTTTTCATATTAAAAGTCATATTAAAAGCCTAAATATTACATGTTGTACAGCATTTAAAAAAATACTAGTTGGGGATGCCTGGGCGGCTCAGTCTATTAAGCATCTGACTTCAGCTCAGGACATGATCCCAGAGTCCTGGTGATCAAATCCCTCATCCTGTTCCTTGCCCACCAGGGAGTCTGTTTCTGCTTCTGCCTCTGCCTCTGCCTGCCACACACCTGCTTGCATGCTCTGTCTCTCTGACATAGAAATATCAAGAGAATAACTTTGCTTTGACTGTCAGAAGAGACTTGCAGACATTAGCTAACTTCGAGATGTTCACTTCTCATCTCTGCTAAGAGGATATATTGTCTGCACACTTGGCCCATCACTTCATTTTTTCCCTCCTGTTGAAAGTATTGGAATTGCTTAATCCCCATATCCTTTCTGTTTGGATACTGCTTCAAAGACTGAAAAAAATATATAAATACTATTCAGCAGTGAGTGTAGAAAGGGAAGCATCATTGTATTTGGATATTGAATATGGCCTAGAGAAAAAGTCAGGAGTTATTTCAATAAAGTCATAGAAAAGGACAAGGGCAAAGGGATTCAGAGAAGTACTACCTATCAGAACAAAGACTTTAACTCCAAGAACAGAAAAATTTTAATATTGTGCTGGCCATATAGCCTATTAAGCAATTTATATGGTAATCAGTATTCCTTTTTAGGCACAGGAATTGAGGCATCTTTACAAGATTGCATAGTAATCATCTGCGTTGACAAATTCAAAGATATGACACCCTGTATTAGGAGTCTCTAATAAAATTCTGTTTCTGAATGGAATTCTGGCATCTGGACAAGGAAGACAAAATATTAAAAGATGGTCTGTTCGGTGGGTAGAGAAGGAGGAACCAAATAGTTGTAAACAGGAATACAACCTTACCAAGATGGAAAACTCACCTGAAATATGTGACATGATTTACACAGAACAGTGCAGTGACTATCAGAGTGAAATGATACCTTGTGATCTTGGGACCACTTTCAGATGCAACAAACTGTAGCCTTCAGGGGTAGGTAGGTTCTGCTTGTGTTAGACCTCAGAACAACAGACACAATAAGCATAGCTAACATTTGTCAAGTGTGCCCCATATACTAATTACCTGAAAAATAGGACCTTATTTAATTCTCATAAGCTCTGACGAATGTGTTGTTATTACCTCCATGGTCCAATAAGGAAACTAACATATACAGACCATAAGGAATCTTGACAAAGTACCCACAATGAATAAATGATCAATACCCCAAACCACTATGTTACACTGGTACTTGGCAACTCTTGGGTTTCAAAGCCTGAATCTAAATACTATACTGAATAGTTTCAGTCTTTCTTGAGAGCAACAGTTGCAACCAGATCTTAGCTCATCCACTTGGACACCATAGCCCATTATAGACTAAAGCAGAACCAGAGATTTGGGTCCTAATCTCTCCTATATAGAGAATTTTACCAAAATTGTGGAATCCAAACATGATCTAATTTTGAGTCTGGGGAATTTTAGAAAATATTGCCTTTGAAAATGGGAATGGAGGACATTCTTGACTCTTATCATAATGATCTTTCTCTCATGGGGGAAAAAGATGAATTCAATCATCTGCCACTAGGAGTTCATGATTCTGCATGGTTTGGACCACTCCATTCCCTAAACTTCATTTATTTGTTGAAGTTAGAGTAGGAAACTAAAGAGTGAGACGTTTTCAATGTTTTTTTAATATATCATTTATTAATATTACAGGTTTGTTAATTGGTAATAATTCATCAATCTCATGTGTGTGGGGGGGGAGAGTGGTTATTCACCTATTCCCCTCATCCATTGGGGGTAAAAAATGACCAAAGTATATTAACAAAGTTCCAGTGAACTTGTATTTCTCTGCCTTCCTTCCTAAGATAAAGACATCTGTAGTTGGGGGGAAAAAATACAAGAAGAGAATAAAACCAGAGGAGTGCTAACAAGCCAGTGAAAATAAATGTGATTACTAGTTAATACTATCATAGAGATTCATAAATCCATTTTAACTGATTTCCTGGCAGTTTGACCATTTCACATATGATATGATAAAAAGAATAAATAAATTAAATAAAAATGGCAAGAATATATTTTCTCTCATCATCAGCTAAGAATTCCTCTAAAACAATTTGTCCAAATTATAACATTTCCCAAAAAATAGGAAATAAAAGCTCACAATTTTATTTTTAATGTAAATATGACCCAATATGCAGTAAATTCATCCTGGAAGCTTTATTAATATTAACCCATTTATAAACAACAGCATCAACAATAGAAACCTTAAAGGCCCTATAACCTAATAAATTCTATGAGGCTGTAAATGGGATTCTAGTCATTAAAAAAGAAATAATTCACATAATAGCATCTGATAGATGTCAATGAAAAGATAAGTGAATAATGAGACTGAAAAAGTAAGTAGATGTTCTTGGTAACAAGGCTCATATGCTGTAGATCTAGAAGTTGAATCCAACATTTTCTGATTACTAAGTAGCTAATATCATCTTTATTCCCCTAGGTTTAGAGGTAGTACCTCTCTACATAGAGACTATCTACCCCAAGTCAATCCTAACTGAAATCAAAACAAAAACCCTCATATGGAGGTAACTCTCAAGCTAATATTTTACTCTGAAAATAATAGTTAAAACAGAAGATCTAAGCATTTTTATTCTTTTTTTATATAAAGAGATATAATTCATCACTGCTTATTGAAAGAAAATTCTTTTTCACAGATAAATAATGCCTAATAAATATCAAAGAAATCACCCAGTTTAAAAATTCACTTCTTGGGGCACCTGGGTGGCTCAGTGGGTTAAGCCTCTGCCTTCGGCCCAGGTCATGATCTCAGGGTCCTGGGATCGAGCCCCGCATGGGGCTCTCTGCTCAGCAGGGAGCCTGCTTCCCCCCCTTCTCTACCTGCCTCTCAGTCTACTTGTGATCTCTGTCTGTCAAATAAATAAATTAAATTTAAAAAAATTCACTTCTGTGCAAAACCCAATGATGTAATTGACTGTAGCATACATAGTTAATGGATAAGAACACTATTGGGTAGAGGCATTGGGTGAAATTGGTTTTGGAAGATAATCTTCACATGCCAAATTATGACACCCACAGATACTGTTTGCTAAATTCAAATTTTTATAGTGAAGAGATCTATTGGTCACACCTTGAGTAGCTAAACCCAGCATCACGACTAGGGAGATGAACTAGTATGTGCACCATGGTATGCTGCGATGTGAAGTACGTATCTCACCTGTGAAGTGTTCTTCCTGAAACACTCTAATCTGCATCTAATGTAGGCATCAGTTCCAAATTTCTGGTTTATAAAAAGTACAAGGACAGAGGAACAAATTAAATAACACTATAAGGAAACAGCAAAACAAAGCAAATATTGGGAACAGTCCATAAGATAACTAGCTCAGACTTTTAAAACATTTAATGTCATGAGAAATAAACACATGAAAGGAAATGGAACTTGCTTAAAATTAAAGTAGGCTAAAGAGAATCAGATATATTTAATAAACTTGAAGAGAATCCAAACCTTAAAAAAATCATAAAATACTTATTGTAGGCAACTCAGGAAATCTGAAAATAATCTGGATATTAGATGATATTAGGGTGTTATTATTAGTTTTATTAGGTAAGATTAAAGTACTAGAGTTATATTAGAGAATGCTTTTTGCGGGGGAGAAAATTCTGGAGTATGCAGGAGTGAAATGTCATGACACACCTTGAAATGTTAACAAGTATCAAATTTACACGGAATCTATGCAGTTCATCCTTTTGACTTTTCTGTATGTTTGAAAATATTATAATAAGGACCAGGAAAAAACATTTGGTGATAAGTATATACCAATAATACATTACCTAATCTCTTATTTTAGAGTCTTTAAAATATCTTAGTCAAGGGCGCCTGGGTGGTTCAGTCGTTAAGCAGCTGCATTTGGCTCAGGTCATGATCCCAGGGTGCTGGGTCAAGGCCCACATCCTGCTCCTTGCTCCATGGGAAGCCTGCTTCTCCTCTCCCACTCCCCCTGCTTGTGTTTCCTCTCTCTCTGTGTCTCCTTGTCAAATAAATAGAATCTTTAAATATATATATATATACATATATATAATAATCTTTATATAATATATATGTGTGTATGTATACATATGTTTTATATATACATATGTATATATATAACATATATATATATATAAAAATCTTAGTCAGAATTTAAGGAGAATTACTTTTAAGAGGGGGAGAAAACATCAAATAAAATTTATTTCGGGGCGCCTGGGTGGCTCAGTGGGTTAAAGCCTCTGCCTTTGGCTCAGGTCATGATCTCAGGGTCCTGGGATCGAGCCCCGCATTGGGCTCTCTGCTCAGCAGAGAGCCTGCTTCTTCCCTCTCTCTCTGCCTGCCTCTCTGCCTACTTGTGAGCTCTCTCTCTATCAAATAAATAAATAAAATATTTTAAAAATTATTTCAAAGGCAGAAAGTCACACAGCCAGCCAATAGCCCCATCCAAAATTACCTGTGTCTAAAGCTGACCTAATTTTTGAAAGATTTTTTTAAAAGAACTTAGAAGGCTTTATGGAAAAAAATACAGCTCACAAATTTATTTTCTAATCTGCAATGTGTCCTTTTTTCAGCAACAGCAACACCACCACCACCACCAGCAACATGAGATAGAAGCTGACCCAAGTAGGTATTGCTACTTTCATTGCTCTGTGATAATGGCTTGTCATTTCATTTATTAAATATTGATTTGTAGGATCATCCCTACTTCCTGGACCCATTCTCTTGGATTTCCCCTGAAAACATGCCAAAAGTTGGTAGACCATTATGAGTCACAAAATTCACATCTTTTTCTCTCACTGGGGCTTTTGTAGTCCTGATGCTTCTCCCCATCAGTAATTTTGTTTAACCATGAGATGAAGAAGTAGCACATCAAAAAAGGACACGTGTACTCAGAAAACCAGATATATTTTACCTATTGACGAAGAGTATGGGATAAGATCTTTAATGTTTCCTCAGCTCTAAAATGAAGAGAATAATATGAACCACCTATATCTTAGTGTTATTTTGTTTAATATTTTATTCTTCAGGGGAAATTTTTTGAGGGACATCTGGGTGGCTCAGTCAGGTAAGTGTCTGCCTTCTGCTTAGGTCATGATCCCAGGGTTCTGGGATTAAGCCCCACACTGGGCTCCTTGCTAAGCGGGGCATCTGCTTCTCCCTCTCCTCTGCTGCCCCCTTGCCCCTACTTGTGCTCTCTCTCTCTGTCAAATAAATGAATAAAGTCTTAAAAAAAAATAGAAAATTTATTTGAGCATGTATCAGCCAGACAATGGGTTGGTTGACCAAAAGAATTTTATGGTCTAGAGGGATAAATAGATGATAATAACCTGCAGTAGATATAAGAACTATCTTATGGGGATACAAAAATGGGCCACTAATTCAAGGCATTATTAGGATGAGTCTCTTGTAAGTTGATATCTCAATATCTCCATTGATTCTTGAAGATCTAGAACGAGCTTTCCAAGTGAAGAAAGCCAGTAAGGCCACTCTGGGATGATGGAATAAACAGGTAAAGACAACGAAATTTAAGAGAGGATGGTCCATCCACTGAACCCATCCTTGGAGTGATATGCAGAAGTTTTGGTAAAACCCAGGGTATGAGAGTAAGTAATAATGAAAGAAGAGGCAAGAAAAGTAAACAGTTAATGGAACACAAGAGTCCTTCTGAATCTGGACTTCTATTCTTAGCAGTGACAGTTCATGAATAAAGTTCAGTGCAGAATGATCTATGTTTTAAAAATCCTATGACTCAGCAATGTTGAAGACAGTTAGTGATAAGAAACTGCATTGAGGGCTCTATCTTTCATATTTGTATCCTCATCTCTGAATACAGTTTATAACTCATAGTAGGTAGTAAATGCTAGAACTGGAGGCAATAATTAACTGAGATATCAAGATCAGAGAAGCTCCCTGGAGATGTTAAATATTATTCTTCAAATTGAATGTAAGCGAGACAGATTTGTGTATCGCTCCCCTTGGAACCCTCACTTGCCTCCTGTTCATTTCCCTCCTCCCCAGTGGCCTGAATATGGCATTGCCTCACTGCTCTCTACACGTTCAATAAAATTCTGAATTCAGAGCAGACTTTGAGGAAAATAAAATCTCCTTGTAATATTCATAACCTTTTGCTCACTTAGGTGTCTTGGGATTGAGAATGTCAATTCAAATAATCAATTTCACTCTCAGAAATAGAGTCTGTGAGTGAGAACTAGCTGGGGGCTTCACTAAGCGCTGTGCAAAAGCAGACATGATTAATTCATGGAAGTATTATATTTGAGCATTAGTTACTGTTCACTTGCAAATGTTTATTGATACAGATCTTTGTCCACAAATACGACAGAAATTTTAAATGTTCTTATTATTAAGTTATTCTTCTGTATTATATTCTGTGTAAAATAAGATTTCTTTTTTTGTTTTGTTTTGTTTTGTTTTTTCTGACTTAGTATCATAAATAAGATGTAAATTAGATTCATCAGCAGTTTTATGAAAAGGAAGTTGGTACAGTGTCATGGACTCACTGAGACGGAAGTTCCAGAGATTGTCCATGCCAACAATGCCATTTCTAAAAAGAGCAATCTCAGCCCTGGAACATCAATCACTTGCCTAGGGTCATATACACTTAGTCATTCCAAAGGTTGGCATTAGACTCTGTGTTCCTTAACTACTAGTCCAAAGATCATTCAGTATACCAATGACAAAAAACAATTTGGAAATTGTCCTACAGCAAAACACAGGAGGAGGAAACCATTAAAACAATTCATAATTAAACATGTGTTAATGTACTGGTTTTAAGAATAGCAGGTCGACAGATTACGTTTATTTGTTGTGGCATATCTTTTACCCTGAGTGTCTAAGTGTCTAAATGAAAAATGAAAGCACCAAGAATTAAAAAAAAAATGCTGAGGGAGGTTATGACTGTTTCAATATCTGGCTTTGTCCTACTTTTGTTTTATCCTAATTTAGAACGGAGAATATGAAGGAGGTTGCTGCGGAAGAAACAAGACAATGAAGAAAACCACTTTGGGCTGTCAAGAAAATTCCCTTGGCCCTTTGCTTAGCCATCAGATGAGCAGACAGGAGAAAATTCCAAATTGCCTGAGAAATGACATGGAGCTCCTCATCATAGAAATCATGGTGATCAAGATTATTAGCAAGATGGCACTTTTCTCCACCAGCCTATACAGAGGATTCTTATTCGTCACAACAGGTTTATCTTCTAACAGAACTCTTCTAGGAGTTCTGTTAGCTCATACCCAAACAAGTGTTTTAATATTAAAATTTGCTTCTTGGGAGTAGACAGCACTCTGAAAACACCCTGAAAGGACCCCAAGGGATGTCTGGGTGGCTATGTTGGTTAAGCTGCTGCCTTCAGCTCAGGTCATGATCCCAGGGTCCTGGGATCGAGTCCGAATCAGGCTCCTTGCTCAGCAGGGACTCCGCTTCTCTCTCTGCCTCCGCCTGCTGCTTGGCCTGCTTGTGTTCTCTCTCTCTCTCTCTAACAAATAAATAAATAAAATCTTTTTAAAAAAAAGGACCCCCATATCTCCCCCAAATACTTTTTAAAATACAAAAATAAGGAAACAAGAATTTGGAATGTGCCATCTTAGTGCTTCTCAAACTCAAGCACAGATTACTGTTTACTGTGCCTGCAGTGGCTCCAAAATTTTGCAGCTATAAGAAACTCTTACGTGCTTTCAACGTTGCTGATGTGCAGATTATGATTTGAGTAGCAATGCTCGTAGGCAATAAATTATTTTCAGGTATTGCCTGGGGACCTCTCCAAAGCTGAACGTTTCACTCTCCTATCTCCTTCCAAATTCCTTAAAATATATTCCTGAATTTTGGAAAGACCTTCCAAACCATTTATCTTTATATGGAAAGATGAACTACGAGTAACTTTAAAATCTTCTAAATTTTCTCAAAATAAAATAAATTTGGTTTCAAATTATAGTTTACCAATTATGTTTGCCTGAATGATGAAACCAATAAAATATCAAATAATACTTCAGGTTACATTTGGAAAGCAAACCATAAATATTTATTAGAGAACTCAGGATGTTCCCAGACCCATGCTAGTAGTAGCAACAGACACAGAAAGATAAAAAGAGACTCTTTGCTCTTGAGGAATTTAATTTCATTGCGAATACAGATAAGTGTATAGACATACACAGGCACCAATTCACAGAGTCATTCAATACCTATTCAATGACTTTTTATGTTTTTCCAGGCATGGTATGAAGGCAGTGTGGCTATAACTTTTGGGGCTTAAAGACACCCCACCTGCAAGTCTTTCATCAGTATTTCAAGCCTATTATACAACATGTGAAGATACAATGAGTAGAATATAAGACCAAAGTAAACCCTCATCTTTTACATTTGAGTTGCTTAAACAACTATTTTGTTCAAAACTTTATCGTTTATCAAAGGCTCCTATTGATACTTATAATAGTTCTCAAAATGGACTGTATTCAAACTCCAGTTCCAATAATTCCAGTGATTAGCAAAAGAAATGAAACAATTCAATTAAATAACATACGGCTTTTATTCTTTTCCTAATAAGCATGTCAAATGAGATAATGAATGATTTGTGAGGGACTTGGAATATTTTAATAACTGTACTAATAATCGGATTAAGGGATTAACACGATTCTCCTGACCTACAATAAGAAATCAATTGTGTAAGTCATAGGAAAGTTTTCTTATTGCTAGGAAAGCTCTTACCAGTTTAAGGACCCATGAGGACAGGCAAACAATCCGCTGAAGCTCTTTCCACTATCAAGGAATATGTTAGTGTTATGTGTTATATTGGTTAAATTGCACATATTTTAATATGATTTTTATCATAAAAATCAAGGTCACTTTAACACGTGTGTTCTGTTGAAAGATTCAGAGGACTACAACTTGTCAGATCTTGAGTTTTTCTTGAAAAGCTTTAAGTATATTAGAACCCAAAAAAGATTGAACTGCTATTGTGTAGAACACACCTCCAAGATTCTGACTTAACTGGTTTAGTGAGGTGTCTAACTATTGTACTTTTTTTTTTTTAAGATTTTATTTATTTATCTGACAGACAGAGATCACGAGTAGGCAGAGCTGCATGCGGGGGGTTGGGGGGGGGAGTAGGCTCCCTGCTGAGCAGAGAGCCAGGACCCTGAGATCATGACCTGAGCCAAAGGCAGAGGCTTAACCCACTGAGCCACCCAGCCGCCCCAACTATTGTACTTTTTAAAAGTGATTTGAAATGTGTTGTTTGGATTGATAACAATTGCATTAATCTAGTAAAATGGTTAAACACAGCATGATATAGCTCTGCCAGGTATAAGCTGTGTAACGTTGGAAACCTTATTTACTTTAAATTAAGATTTATTTATTTATTTGAGAAAGAGAAAGCAGAGGGAGGGGCAGACAGAGAGGGAGATAAGCAGGATTCCCATGGAGCAGGGAGCCCAAGGAGGGGCCTCATCCCAAGACCCTGAGATCATGACCTGAGCCAAAATCAAGAGTCAGACACTTTACCAACTGAGCCGCCCAGGCACACCAGAAGTCTTATTTAAACTCTGAGTCTTAGTTTTCTCCTCCATAAAATGTAATAATGCAGTGATTTTTGTAGACTCCTGCTAATTTATTTAAAGTGTCTTGAGCATAGCTAATTTCAGGAAATCAGTTATTAATCATATCTGTGGTGCAGTGGTTGCGGACGATACAGTATGGGTAGTAAAGGCAGTGGGAAGACTCTTTAGGGAGGGCTGACTAAAAGTATTCTGAGAACTTTGCCCGTGTCATTGAACAAACCCAACCACCACCATAGCCAAGGAAGAATCAGCGTAGGAATCACCAAGGAAATATAAATCAAAACCACAATGAGATCCCACCTCACACCTGTCAAAATGGATAAAATTAACACAGGAAAAAACAGATGTTGGCAAAGATGTGGAAAAAAGGGAACCTTCCTACACTGTTGGTGGGAATGCAAACTGGTGCAGTCATTCTGGAACACAGTATAGAGATTCCTCAAAAAGTTAAAAATAGGGGTGCCTGGGTGGCTCAGTCATTAAGCATCTGCCTTTGGTTCAGGTCATGATCCCAGGGTCCTGGGACTGAGCCCCACATCAGGCTCTCTGCTCAGTGGGAAGTCTGCTTCTCCCTCTGCCACTCCCCCCTGCTTGTGTCCCTTTCTCACTGTGTCTTTGTCAAAAAATAAATAAATAAAATCTTAAAAAAAAAAGTTAAAAATAGAGCTACCCTATGACCCAGCAATTGTACTGCTAGGTATTTATCCAAAGGACACAAAAATTCTGATTCAAAGGGCCACATGTACTGTAATGTTTACAGCAGCATTCTCAACAGTAGCCAAGTTATGGAAAGACCCCAAAGGTCCACCTACTGATGAGCAGTACACACACACACACACACACACACACACACACACACACACGAATATTATTCAGCCATCAAAAAGAATAAAATCTTACCATTTGCAATGACGTGGACAGAACTAGAGTATATTATGCTAAGCAAAATAAGTCAGAGAAAGACAAATGCCATACGATCTAACTCATATGTGGAGGTTAAGAAATAAAATAGATGAACATAGGAGAAAAGGAAAAAAGAGAGAGAGGAAGGAAAACCATAATAGAGACCCTTAATTAACTGAGGGTTGTTGGAGGAGGGACGGGTAAGGGAATGGGCTAAATGGGTGATGAGCATTAAGAAGGGCACATACGGTGATGAGCACTGGGTATGATATGAAAATGATGAATCACTAAATTCTACTCCTGAAACTAATATTACACTATATGTAATCTATACTATATGTAATATGTAACTGGAATTTAAATAAAAACCAGAAAAGAAAGAAAAGAAAACCAACTAAAATTACTTTTATTGCTTCTGGGAATGAAGGCACTAACTAAAGAGATACTAATGGATTAGTGAAACAGACTTCTGGACATTTACATTGGGACAAATAAACATCTGAAACTTAACATGTTCAAAACTGAAATCTTAATTTCAGTTAAACTGAAATATAATTCATATATCATAAAATTTACTCTTTTAAAGAGTATGATTCAGTGTTTTTTAGTACTGTTGACTCTTGAACAACACAGGTTTGAACTGCAGGGATCCACTTATACACGGATTTTTTTTTTTTTTTTTATAAATACAATATAGCATTGTAAATGTATTTTCTCTTCCTTATAATGTTCTAACCAATATTTTCTTTCCTCTTGTTTACTTTATTATAAAGATACAGTATATAATGCATGTAACATATGAAATCTGTGTTATTTGATTCCCTGTATTATTGGTAAGGCCTCTGGGCAACAGTTGTCTATTGGTAGTTTAAGTTTTGGGGGAGTCATAAGTTATATAAGGATTTTTTATTACACGGGGGGGTAGCACCCCAATCTTGTATTGTTCAATCCCATATTATTCACAAGGTTGTACATCCATAGTCACTCTATAATTTCACAATATTTTCATAAATATTATGAAATATCAAAATATCAAATAAAATAACCATTATCATTCCTTCCACTTTTTTCCCCACCAACCCCAATTCCTGACAAACACTAATCTCTTTTCTTTCTGTATGACTTTGCCTATCTGGAACATTTCACATAAATGGAATCATATAATTGGGTATGTAGAGTCAGGTTTCTTTCATTTAGCATGTTTTCGAGACTCATGCATATCAAAGGATGTATTAGAACTTTATTCCTACTTATGGCTAAATGCTAAGTATTCCATTGTATGGATATACCCCATTTTTTTGTTTATTCATTCGTTTGTTGAACATGTGGGCTGCTTCCACTTTTTGGCTATTATGAATAATGCTACTATGAACATTTGTGCAAGTTTTTGTGTGGACATGTTTTCAATTTCTTTGGAAATGTGTGTGTTTATGTATAATTGTTTTCTTATGCTTGCATGAATGTCCATTGAATAAATTATCAGAAAAGGGCTGTATACCTAGAAGTACAACAGATGAGTCACATGATATATTTAACTTTTTGAAGAACTGTTAAGCTATTTTCCAAAGTGGCTATAAAATCTTACATTCCCATCAGCCATGTATGAATATTTCAGTTTTCCATATCTTCCCTAACACTAGTTATTGTTTATCTTTTTGATATAGCCACCCTAGTTGGTACAAAATGATATCTCATTATTGCTTTGATTTGTGTTTACCTAACGGCTAATGATGCGGAGTATCCTTACTTTATAGCTTGTTTATAACAAGTGTAATTCATCAGTCATCTTTCCAAGTACAGATAATGGAAACAAATCTGCAGGATATATTGTTAAACAAAAAAATAATAAGTTGCAGAATAATGTTTGTAGTATACTGTCTGTTGCAAAGAAAGGGACAATCCTCTCACGCACACACATCCCTAGCACAATCCTATGAAATAATCACTTGGGAGGGAGACATGAACTAAAATATAAAATACAGTGAGCTCCCCCCTTTTTTTTACACTGAGCCTCTTATAGTTAAATATGTGGTAGGCTCCTTTTTGCGTAATTTTGTTTCACTTACTCCTCAATAATCCTAACAGGAGGACAATATTCCCCCTTTTTACATGGGAGGTATTTGGGGAATTTATGGGCTCATTTGCCCAATTGTCACTGTTTTTTTATCTTCTACTATTCCATATTTATCCATATGGCTATAGCAGAAGGTGACCTGTTATATAAGGACATAACTTGGTCATGGTTTGGTTTAGAAATGAAGATTTGACTCATATGGGGCCACAGTGTCACTCATCCAGGGCTTTAGGATGCAAAATTGAAAATAAGGGTCCCCTTGGGTGGCCATATGTATGTTAGAAATGTTTTTAGCTGAAGTAATAGGAATCTAAGTGCACAATGACAATTTAATGGCATCAAGTCTGGATTCCACCTTTGAGTGGTTTCAAGGCCTATCTCTCTAAGAATCACACTTTTGTGTGTGGCTCTATTTTGGGGACCTCACAGAGTGTAAAAATAATGAGATGACAAAAACTAAATAACCTGTGGTAAAGTGAGTGATGAGTAAGGATTGGATGAGTAAAGAAAAGTTGGATAAAAGAGTTGTGAGTTTATTAGTATTTATAGGAACTACCAAGATAGTTGCAATTTGATTTTGTTTTTAATTTCATAAATTAAAACTTCTATAGAAGTTTCTATGAAACTTTCATAGACGTTTCATATGAATTTCATATGAAATTTCATAGAATTTCATATGAATTTCATAAATTCAACTTCTATAGAAACACCCAGCATATCCTCCAAGGGATATATAGAAGGATATTGACTTAAAAATTCCATGTGATAGAGAAGAAATAGAAGCACTCGAAAGGTCTATTAGTATGGAAAGGAAACACAGATGCAGCATATACCCATGAACATCGCACCATGTGCAAATTAAAAGAATGGGTATATCTGGGCACCTGGGTGGCTCAGTGGGCTAAGCCGCTGCCTTTGGCTCAGGTCATGATCTCGGGGTCCTGGAATCGAGTCCCCCATCGGGCTCTCTGCTCAGCAGGGAGCCTGCTTCCCTCTCTCTCTCTCTACCTGCCTCTCTATCTACTTGTGATCTCTCTCTGTGAAATAAATAAATAAAATCTTAAAAAAAAAAAAAAAAGAATGGGTATATCTACGTGTAGTGACATGGAATGGTTTTGAAGACATATGAAGTGAAAATTTTCAAGTTAAAAAATATATAGCAACTTCAGCAAGATTAGAGTCTGAATGGAAACTCTCACTTATTTTCCAAGGAATTCTAAGAAATTTTTCTGTTGAACAGTTGGAAAGCTCTTTACTATTTCAGTTGATATAACTTCCTTTTTTTAAAAAGTAGATTCAGATTTTCTATATCCCTCTAATATCTTTTATTAGGATCATTGACTTTTGTGATGAAAATCATATATATAAGATTCGATTTCTTGATAACTCAGCTTACACAATTTATTTTTAAACTCTTGAGCAATCTGTGTACAATAAAGAGATTTCTGACATTTATTCTTACACTAAGTTGATCAACTCTAGAATTTAGGCATTTTAACGTCTGTTGAGTTTTAAATCTCTCCAGAGTTACGTAGCTAGCTTTTGTTTCTGTAATTTAAAATATCCACTTAGGAAATATCTGCAAGGTAAAAAATGAGAAGAAATAGCAATGTATTTTTTCATGAACATTTTGATACACATTTCATCATTTATTGATTAACCATTTTCTTACACTGGTTATAATCAGTATTTGATTCAGAGAGGGAAGCATTCATTATTGATATACTATATAGGCTTTTTTTTTTTTTTTAAATTCCATCCTTTACAAATGATCAAGATTGGGGCTGTCAAAATTATATTTTTATCATGGAAAAAATTTCAATTCCCTCAGTTCTAATGTTGAACAGAATTGGAGTATTTTCTTTAGAATTACTTGAAAAGGCACATGAAAGCTTATTATAGAATGCTTGTATTTTCTTTTCTCTCTCTAGAACCAGTATATTGCTGGCAGCTATTGTATTAAAAAAATAAAGTATATTTTCACTATCAAAAAAAAAATATATAGCAATTGTGATATCATTTAGTTTAGAAAATAAGAGGAAAAATAGATATAAATACACAAATAGGTAAGGGGTAAGAGAGAGGGAGAGAAGAAAAAGATACTTCTGTATCAATAAAATTCAAAGTTAAAAGAAAAAAAGGTAAAGAGCAAGTCTTCCAGTGCCCAATTGGATTAATGATCATAGACCGCCTTTGTATGTCCATAAACACACCACTTTGGGAATTCAGAGCCACAAGAACATTTCTAATTTTATAACAATAACCAAGAGACTATATCCCTTTACATATGCTTTTAAACAGCCCAAAGGTAACATTATCCCAAAGCCCACCATGCACCATTCTATTGTTTTGTTACTGTTTTGTTACTGTTACTGTTACTCTATTGTTTTTGTTACTGTTTGGTTACTGTCACTCTATTGTTTTTGTTACTATTTTGTCACTGTCCCATTGCTGCATTTGGCTCTCTGGACTTCCCAAGAATTAAATCATGTTTCTACGTTTTATGCAGCCAAGGCAGCAGCTCTGTCTTCATGGCAATCTATTTCTTAGGGAAGTGTGGCCAAAAAGAGAAGGTACAATTTGGCAATGATTATGATGTATATGGAAGACAAACCGATAGTGACCTTTAGACATACAAATGTGGCTTTGAATTTACTTCTGCTTGGTGTCAGAAAAGATTAAGCAAAATAATTTGGGGAAGAAGACGTAATAAAAATGTGATACTGTTTATTTCTAATTCTCATAACCTAAAATAGATTCAAGTTTCTCTGTGTAACAACCTGGGCCTTTGAGGTTTTGAGTCCAAAAGCTGGAGAGATCAATTCAATTTATATATAATGGTTTTCTGGATTTGTAGGGATAAACACACAAATCTTCAATGGATTTGCTGAAATCTATATCCTGCATAATTGGCTTTTATTGTTATCAAATGGATCATTTTACCATTTGCAGAAAAGAAGGACAAAAGCTTCGGATGACAATTAAATTGTATTACATATTCCTTTAGAATAACAATTTTGCACATAAAGGAGAAAGAATTTTGTATGCGTCAACTTTCTTTTTGAATCCATAGATACATTCATCGTGGTAGAAGGAGGGAAACGTAGGGACAGTTCTCCAAGTTTGCTTCAAGCAATTTCATTACACAGTCATCTGCTGATTGATTAAATGGTGTTCAAAGGCATATCGTCCCATAATGGACTATAAGTAATTTATTAGAAATGCTTACAACATTGCATCTGTTTCTTAAAGATGTTCTCTAGTAATTATTTTTGGCTTTCTATTACAGGCACAATATTAATATTCTAAGAATCTATGTGGTTTTATTTATAAATTCATCTAATGTTAATGCATTCATCAGAAGCTGTTGATACACTAAAAAGCTCACTATAAAATGCAATGGTGAACAAACAAACTAATCATATTTTTGCTTAAATCTCAATGCTTCACCTTAAAGTTTGATTAAATAATGTGTTAATGACTTAATAAAAAAAATTCCTATGAGCTGAATTTCTCCCATTGCTAGAAGCAAGAAGTATTTACCATGATTGTGTTTATACACCATGTTAATCCTTTTACCATACTCTAAGGGACCTTCAACCCCTTTACTTTACTGATGGGATACTGTTCTCCTTATGATGAGCAAATGGACAACTATTAGTGATAAGGTCCTTTTGCAGCTGGGATTGACTCCTGGTGAGATGGTACCTAGATCCAAACAACAGATGTCTCCTCTCTGAATGACAGGATTTGGAGGACTCCCACACCCATTCACAGGAGACTTCTCGATGGCAGGAGCAATTTAAGTATAAATAATGTTTCTCAAATTTCCCATTGCCAGGGTCATTAGAGTATTAGGGTATCATCTTTGTATCATCTTTGCTTTAAAAAAAACTGTCCTGCTTCAGAGGAAGTATTCAGATGAAAATGTTGAAGGAAATATTCTATCCAATTGGTTGTTTAGTATTGTATACCTATTTTCACTCAAATCACTATACCAAATTATGTTTGTTTAGATACAAAGTTTCTCCACCTGGAGGGAAAAACTTGAATATGATTTTTCTTTTCACAGTTCTTTACCGTAATACATTGTGTCAGCTTGGGTTCTACAGGAAGCATGTGATAAAACACAGAAGAACAAGAGGGTTGTTAGGAGTAATGCCAATGAAAGATAGAGGATAGAGGGGAGGAGTGGAAGGGGGAAGTCTATAGACCATGATGCCATGAAAGGAGAGGGGAGGAAGGGTTGGGGGTAACACAGCAGACTTTTGTGTAGCTCTGAGAAAGTCTCAGCCAGTTCAGTGGGAAGTTCTATTACAAAAACTGCCCGGAGGGGAGCCCCATGTTGAGCAAAAATGATTAGCCCCTGCTACCCTATGCATGTTCATCTCAGAAGATCATGTCCTCAACTTGGAGGCTAAATCCCCTGCAAGCAGAGTAACAAACCACAAGATCTCCAATGAGAAGAACTTCAAGTGGCCCCCTTTTATGGCCACCATGAACATCTACTTCTATCCCTAACTGCAATCTCAGAAATGCCCTTTCTTGAATTCTCTACCTGGCGAACTTCTACCCTGCCATTAAACTTCTTTTTAATGTCCTTTAAACCCCTCTCTCCCATCACTAGCACGGTAAGTCTTCTATACTTACTTACCTTTTTCTATCCCTTTGTACTCACCATTAATAGACCCTTTTGTACATTGCATTGTACTTGTACTTTAGAACACGATGACAATGCCAAAAACCAATCACATTGCAGAGGATGAGTCTAAGACAAGGAACCGATTTAGAAACTTATTTTAAATATCCAAGCAAGGGTTGAATAAGACCTGAATGACAATAACAGTAATCATAGGAACACTTGAGAAAAAAATCAAAATGTCAAATCAGTAGACTGAACATCTCCTAAGAGCAAAGACTTTCTTCTTGATCTGTATTCCCAGGAGCATCAGCATTGTATTTTTCACAAATATATACTCATTAAGTATTGGTTAGATGGAAATTACTATTTAAATAATGCATCAGGTTTCTATTTACTTGGTCTCATAAAACATTTTTGTGGAATGGCCACATCCAACATGTTGAGTTCTTTAAGGGCAAGGGCTAGGTTGTTATGGCTTTCCTTCTTCCTGTGGCTAGGAAAGCATTTCAAAGATCTGTTATTTTTGCTTGGTTTTTTTTTTGTTTGTTTTTGTTTTGGTTTGGTTTTTTATTACCATAATGCGGAAAAGAAAACTTCACACAAGAAATAAAAAAATTATAATTAAAATGTACTGAATTAGGGCGCCTGGGTGGCTCAGTGGGTTAAGCCGCTGCCTTCGGCTCAGGTCATGATCTCAGGGTCCTGGGATCGAGTCCTGCATCGGGCTCTCTGCTCGGCAGCGAGCCTGCTTCCCTTTCTCTCTCTCTGCCTGCCTCTCTGTCTACTTGTGATCTCTCTCTGTCAAATAAATAAATAAAATCTTTAAAAAAAATAAAATAAATAAAATGTACTGAATTATGATGCTATACAGACAGCATTAAAATGTGCTGAATCATCACGCTATATGGAAAACATAGGGGAAATAATACAAAGTTCATAGAAAAACTTAGAGTTTGCATCCTGTCTCAAATATATGGATCTGAAGCTATTTTCTCTCTTTGAGTATCAGCTTCCTTACTCATATAAAAGAAAAATAATTATAATTCAAGGTATTAAATTCCTAACCCAGTTAATGGAGATCTAAAATGAAATGTATCTACAAAGATTATATTATTGTATTAGGTCATAAAAATGATCTGAATCTTCAAACCAAGACAGTGTGGTGGGCATCATATCTTTTTGGTATCACATTAGGGAAAAATCTAGTCAAGGATTACCTTGGGTAATGTTCTTAATTCAAATGTTTACTACTATTAAAGATCATAAACATGGTGAAGTCATGTGTTAACTTGATTCTGTCTGAAAATAAGCTAATTATTTCAGGACCATTGAATGAAAATCCTAAAGTTGCTTGGTCCCATTGGCCAGTTTTATATTGAAGCTAGTAACCTATCCTAACATTACCTGTAGATATGGAGCTTCTCAAAATGTTCTTTGTACAGGTCATGATATCTTATTTGCCCCCTCCCTAATTAACAAATTGAATGGAAACTTTGATATGTGTTCATTTTCTATATTCATGAAAGTCACAGTTTTTCACCTTTTAAAAATTTCTACTTAACAATAGATTAGAATCAGACTGTTTGAATTTGAGCCCCTGTTCTACCATTTAATAACTGTCTGACCTTGAGCAAATTACTTAACTCTTCAAATCACTTTTCTTATATGTAAAATGAGACCAACATTTCTTCATATGACTTTTTATAGGATTATTAATATACACATAAACTTCTTAAAATGTTACCTGGCAAATGAGTAATCAATTAGTGTTTTTCCTTTTCCTTTGACTCCTTCCTCTCCATCTTCTTACATAGTTTATCCAAACCCATTTGAAATCATTCAACTATTATATATTTTCAGAGTACTTTTCCATAGGTTTCAATAATAATTCATGTTCTTTTTAGCAATTATTTATTTTGTCTTATTAAGGATATTAAGTAGCTCCTACTCAGCAATTAAGTAAGATAAGATTGTTCAATATTCCTTTTTTTCTCATCTGTTTACTGTGGTGTCCGAGTTAATATAACTTCTTTCTCTCTGGTGTCTGACTCTTTGACCAACCAACCTCTTTGACCTCCTGACACCAGCCATGCATTCATACTTATATCTCCAATCATAGTTACTCAGGAGAGATCATTCATGTCCTTAATTATTTCCATGACCAGCATGCTACTTCCAGATTTTTGTCACTGATACTATATCATACTAAATATGATCCTACCTATTCGGGATTATTTAGGACTTTTTTGGTTCTTTTTTTTTGTAAGGAAAGTTATAGTAGGAATAATAACAAAGACGTGAGTCTTCACATGCTTTCTGTAGAGTCTCACTAAATAATTTGTACAATTTCTGCAATTTACATAATCTTCCTTTTACAGATGCAGGAATTGACTGGAGAAGTTTTAACTGAATTGCCCCAGCTCACAGAGCAGCAAGGAAGAGAAGCAGGGCTCCAATCCAGCCAGGTAGCTTGATTCCAGTCCCTGCTTTTTCCCATTGTTCCTGCTTCCCCTTCTCTTATTGGCAAAATTGATTTTATCAAAATAAGACTTGTTCAGGAAAAAAAATGTTAACACAGGTTAATTATTAAGTTTTATGACTACTCCAAAAGAGCTACAGCAATACGCATGCCAGAAAATAACACATTCTAAAAGATATACTCAAATCACCTGCTTCTTTCTTAGATCACTTTTGTGAATGTGTGATGCTTCAGTGTTTCTTTTTTAATTTCTGTAATGACCCAACATCTAGTCTAAAGGCCAGTATGATCTGAAAAAGCTTTCCTTCATTTTGGTATTGCTAAAATAGTATCTCTAGTTGAAGAAACCTCTATGTAAATCTTATTACCACTTGATCTAATACCCGGGTTATCCTAGCATGATCTCATTCAAATTTGATTTACCTGATTGGCAAATTCTTAGAGATTAATAGGCAGAATTATGTGATAGAACAGCAAGTGATGCTAGGAAGAATCTTTGACTACACTGGTTCTGGAACAGGGCCCGTAAGTTATAAACAACTCCAGATAATAGTCTTACAAGCTCAGAGTGCTCTAAATCTTTGTTTTCGATCACAGCATCAATGTTATCTCTAAGAAAAGCATGGTTTTACTTACCATTTGTAAGCTTCATAGCCGGAGGGATAAACAGCCTAGACAAAAAAAAAAAAAAAAAAAAAAAAGTGAGAGACATAAACTTGGCTGGATTTTAAAGGGGTAAATGTATTATAATGAGTAAATTACAGGAATAACCAGGGGTCATAAAAATGAATGCCAAAATATTCCAAATCTAAATATTATTGCCTCTGAAAGTGAATTTGCTTTCCTTAGTAATTTTTTGATTAGTAATCAAAAGCCTTCCTCCAGAAAACTTACCTAACAGGCAAGATTTACATTCACTTTGCCTTATACCTATAGTAATGTGGAAACACTGCCCTAAATCAAGTTTCTGTTGGTAGAAGTTAAACTTTTTTTTCTCAAAACTTCACACTACAGAAAGGAAAAAAAACCTTCTTGCTTGAAGCCACTATAATGCTGCTCCTTTCTGGTGTGTTAGTTTAACAGAGGTTTTGTGGGGTTTTTGTTGTTTTTTAATTTTTTTTTCTCCAAAGGAACATTAGCGTATTTTTTTAAAGCAACTATCTATCAGTTGAATGCCATCCCCATAAGAAGTAATAGTCTTGTTTTCCTGTGCACACAACATGAATTTTAGTCATTTTCCCTATGAATATATTTAAAGAAATTATTTTCTGCCTAATTAAATGGTGACTTTCCCTAATAAACTGTTTCAGAAAGCAATCTTCTAAGGTATGTGAAGGGAATGACTTTTTTTTATGGTTCACTCATGTCTCTGAGCGCAAAAACAAAGTTATAGCCATCAAACCAACAAAAGACTCCATTATGGCCTTTGTCTTCAAAATTCAAGCTTAACTTCCAGAAAACCCCATTTGAAGTAAATTAAAATGGGTAGTACATTCTTTTACAAAGAGATTCAATGTAGACCAACTACATTTGTTTTCAGTGTGTGGTGAAGCATTTTATCCTCATGTTTATAAATCTAATGGTCAATAAAACTGGAAGTGGGAGAATCGATTGTCCATGCCATTAAGAAGTCTTCAGAATTACACCTCTCTGAGCATCCTGCACTGTTCTGCAGTCCTTTGCCATTGGATTTCGCAAATTTAAAAATTATTAATTAGAAACATGCAAGTCCTCAAGTATAAACACAAGCAGAGTGCCACCCAGTGAGATGTGCTGGGACAATGCAACAATCTATCACATTTGTAGTCAAATGCCACATTGGCAAAGAGGAAGTGTTGTGTACAAACATGAATATAATGCTGCCCTGGGTTTTTATTGGGGGGGGCATCTATCCATAGTTTGGTCTTATATAATATCACTGTTTCTTGGTGAGAAATGAGACCAATGTATCTTGAAATTACTAAGCTCAACAATAGTGAGACTGGGCATACTTTTGTATCATTGTGTTAAACAATATGAGACCAGGAATATTTTCCTGTGCCTATGTTAAGCAATACTGAGATAAGCAAAAATATTTTATTGAATTGCTCAAAAAAAAAAATACTTCCTTTGGAAATATTGGACAATGAATGAACTAAAAAGTTACTTATCCAGTCCAATAGGCTGCTAATATTTAAAATGAAGACTAGTTTTAAGACTTTTGCCTTATTGTAATCACTAAACCAACTATGTGTCATAAATGGTGCCTAGAACAATCAGTTCCCCACCTTACAAGAAACCTTAAAATCACTCACTGGAGACTGAATACCCCTCAAATAACTTCCCCTAACTTAACTGTCTGAACACCACTATGACTCTCAAGCTCATGTTCTCCATTACTATAATAGGTCTAATAAATGTAGCTTCACTTGATCAGATTTTTCTGATGGTTTTGGGAAGATTTGACAATCAGCTCATCATTCATCACACATTCAAATATCTCTCCTTGAAAAATTACAGAGTAAGAGAAAATCTTTTATCTCAGTAGTTTACAAAGGGTAGTCACTACATAGATGATTTCTGGTATAGTAAAACCAAGAAATTCATGTATTTTTCAGGTACCAAATATGTACAAGGTACCATAGTAGGGGCTACTAACAGGGAATAAAACGGACTCCATCCCTTCCTTATGGAATATAAATCCATGTTCAATTCTGTAACCAGCTAACTAGCTACAAAATTGCAAGTAGGTAACAATCTAGGCTTTACTTTCCTCATCTTTAAAGAATGATTAATAATAATTTCTCTATAAAATTTTTGCAAGGATTGAATGCGCTCATTATGTAAAGAATTTATAATGCTGGGCACATAATAGACACTTAACAAAAATGTAATGTGTTCCCCTCCCCCCAAATCTAGTGTTTTTAAAGAGCAAAGAACATAAATTAATCCAAACAAAATAATAAAATAGTTGCAAATTATATTGATTAGTATGAAAGAAATAAAGGGAAATAAAAGAATATAAGTGGGCTAGTGGGGTATTCAAAGGACATTTTATCTGAGAATATGATATTGTAGTTGCTACTCAAGGAGTAGGAACAAGCCAAGAGAGAGGAGTGCACATTTGAAGTAGAAAAATACTCAGATGAAAATGTAAAGGCCTTAAAATGGGGAGTAGGGAGAAGAGAGTCTGCGGGTTTTAAGCAAGTCCAGTATGGTTAGAGCTTCGTGAACAAAGCGAGAGAATTACTATTACTACCAGTAGCCCTAAGAGTTAGAAACATCAAAAAGCAAAGGGTCAGGGTAGTGGGCAGAGATACTGCTTAGCCTGGAGAGTTTTCAGTGCTTAATTTCACCAAATACATGTCACCAAGTTGGACAGTTCTACAAATCCACAAACTACATGAGAGATGGACGAAGGCAGGGGAAGACTCTAAAAGAACACAAAGATTCCATCCAGTTTTGTCAGGCTGAAAAAGTCAAATGCATATCATGTTGTATGGTGGGTGAACTCTGATTCTAATCTACTCTACAGGAAGAAAGGTGGAGACAGGTTTATTGGTTAGAGCTTCATGAATATCATCTACTTCTACATTGTTTACTGAGAAAATGAATTCAAATGCACTATCTTGATTTATGAAAGTAGGCAATGTTGCTATGATTAATTTCTTTTTTTTAAAATACAGAATGTCTAGAAATATGAACAGAAAGTGGGGAATAAATACTATATGACTTTTTATTTCTCTAGAGGTTAAGGTTTTTTAGGTTCACTTTTGGAAATGTTGAATCTATCAAAACTCCCAGACAAACCTGTACAGTAGTTAGTACAAGTGCTCAATGTTTTCCTACTTGATTTTTATCAAAGTATTTGTATTAAATATTTATTAAATTAAAATTTTTATATTTGGTATTATAAAGTCCCTGAAATGTAAGTCAATGAAATAATCTATTCATTTTAGGTTTTACTGCTCTATTCCATGAATCTTGAGCAGATTCTATTATTTCACAGGAGTTTGGTCCACAATTATTATTCCATTAAATCCCCATCATCCAGATCAAAAAGCCTTTATAAAAATCAAAATGCTACTCACATGAAAATAATCGAAAACTGTGGAACATTTCTTTTGCAACAGTTCACCTCTCATCCTCTACAAATACATAATTTTGCTTGCATAGCTGCAAAATTACAACATTATAATTTAATCAATCTTATAAATGTCTCCATCTCCCCTAATTAATTGTGTTTTATGCTCAAGACCAGATTAGTTATTCAAAAGTCTTTATATATCTTCTTTACAGAATCCTAGCATGCCCAAGATAAGAAAGTGAGATAAAAATAACTTAGCCTCATAATTATAAGATGATGTAGGCTACAGTATACTTTCATTGGTAGGTTAAAAGTCTATGTATGTCATGGGGAAATGGATCCATTAAAATTATAACACCAATTGAAAATATTAGATCATAAAATATGTTCACAATGTATGTATATATATTTCTTACTTGAACATAAATAGCAAACCTTCACTTGGCTAAAAAGTTTTTCTTTTAGAGAGTTGATGTTTCTCAAATTTTGAAATATGTCTCTGGATTCTTTTTTCTCTTTGTGTTCTCATCTTCCTTATTAAGAATAATCTCTCTACAGCGGTGATATTTTACATCTGATTCTTACATTTTTGCAGATAATATGCCCAAAGAAATTATTGTGTGACTACAATGAGGAAAAACAATCAGATTCTCCTTAATGCTTTTAATTTCTTTCTCTCTGTGTCCCCATTTCTTTTTTTTTAAAGATTTTATTTATTTATTTGACAGAGAGAGATCACAAGTAGGCAGAGAGATCACAAGTAGGCAGAGAGGCAGGCAGAGAGAATGAGAGGGAAGCAGGCTCCCTGCTAAGCAGAGAGCCCGATGCGGGACTCGATCCCAGGACCCTGAGATCATGACCTGAGCCGAAGGCAGCGGCTTAAACCACTGAGCCACCCAGGCGCCCCTCTGTGTCCCCATTTCTATCTTTTTCTGTCCACCTATCTCTCTGTGACATACACAGACACACACACGCACACACACACACACACACAATGAATCCCTTTTCTTTTTTCTTTGTTTTAAATATTTTATTTATTTATTTGAGGCTGAAGGCAGAGGCTTAAACCACTTAGCCACCCAAGCACCCTTCCCTTTACTTTTCAATAGAGAAATAAAGAGAGTAGGCTAATGCAGTTATAAAAAAAACAAAATTCAGACAACTCCAACATTTTCATGGTTTAACATAAAGAAATCACTTCACTCATAGCCAATAAGAACAGAAAGGCTCTTCCCATGCAATTATACAAGGATCCAGGATCTGTCCTTCTCAGCCTCAGCTATAGCACAACAGCAGACCTGCACTTCCCCTTCTGAATCCAGCCAGGAGTCAAGAGAACACTCAGATTGTGGTGTTTTTGTTTTTGGAGATATAATAGACATAGAACATCATATTAGTTTCAGGTATATAACATACTCAGTATTTGTATATACTGTGAAATGATCAGTGTCAGTGTTTTTGCTTTATTTTTTTATGTTCCAAGTCTGGAGGTAGCATACATCACTCTGCTGCATTGTACTGGCCAGAATCCAGCTGCATGCCTCTATCGAAGGGCCAAGAAGACAAAAACTCTTGCCTCACTATGCGTTGGGAGGATCTGAACCCATATTATTCTCCAGAACAAGTTTCTTGTGGATTATCCAACCCACTGATGCATATAGTATCATAGACATGAAATGAGTTGGTTGAGATGAGAACACAAATTGACCTGTACAAAATTATGTCACCAAAGTTGTAGAGAAATGATGCAAAGTAGACATGCTTTCATAAAATACCACAAAGAGCACTGATGCATTTGAAAGGGCTGGGATTTGAATGATATTCTTGGGGAAGAATTGGTTAGTACTATAAATGTTTTAACACAAATATTAGTCCCTCAATAATAAGTATCCATGGTCAGTTTCATTAAATGCCAAAGAATGATCTAAACTTCAGGTCACCTCATTATCAAAATTACCTTTATCAACACCAGTTTACAGATGAGAAAAACAGGTTCTTAGCAAGACAGTCAAACCAGAGTCCATAATCAAAGATTTTAATCAGAGTATTACCCTGGCTTACATAATACCTCCCACCAACACACACACATTCACACAAACACACATTTGGAGGGGAATACTGTGTGTATCTTTTTAAGAACATATTTTATGATTTGAATCAAATCATTTGGAATTCTAAACCCTGTTGTGTCATGCATGGTTCCAATGCTCCTTTTACGAGGAATTAAGTCTCCCCAAGAAACTTTAACTCTCAGAATGCCAATATACATTTTACTCCTTTTAAACTTATATTTTTATTAAGAATGTATCATCACTACTTGAATGTGAGAACCATGAGAGAAGGGATTTTGCTTGTCTTCCAAGTTATACCCGCAGCACCAAACCCTGTACTTGGTAAGAAATGAATGAATAATAGCCCTAAATCAATGAATGACTAAAAGTTAAGATTCCATTGCTGGTAATACAGACACTATCCATGCTTCCCACCACCAAGAGTTAATCTTTTATCTCAAGTCGGTTAAATAAGCTATTGCTATACAGGAAAGTACAAGTTATGGCAGAAAAAACAGGCTTAACTATGAAAGTAGACCACAGTAATTTTCAAATCCCATGTGAATATGAGTCATTATTTTTATGTTATTGATAAAAATAAATATATAGAAAACCTATGCCCATTGAGCTCAGCAGAAAATGTTTTGATGAGCTGCAGGTGACCGTTTTGTGTGAAATAAACATTATCTTATCCAAAAGTGGCCTTCAGAGGGGATGAACTGCCCTGCCATTGACCACAAAAAGCAGGCAGATTTGAAGACAGCCAGCACATCCTCTGCACACAAGACCTGGTGAGTCACACGTGTGACCATAGAGGAATAATAAACAGCCTTTGGTTATTTGTGGATTTGCACAAAAGTCAAATTCACATTTTAAAAAAAATTGGAAAAAAATGACAATCTTTTTACGCCCAACAAAGTCAGTAAAAAACATACTTCCTGGAGACATTTTTGACATTTACAATATCAATTATTACTTAGCTATCGTGGTTTTTTTTTCTTTTTCTTCAAGTGTTGTCTAGCATTGTTGTTATTTACTCAAATACTGCCTTTGTCTCTGAACTACTGTTGCATAAAGCAGAGCTCCCCACCCCAAACTCCTTTTCTGGGTCACTTTTTGACAAGAAATAAGTACTAACAAAATTGTCCTGCTAAACACACACCGAAGGACTAAATAATACCTCTTTCCCTTCTCCCACCGCTGGTTATATTTTTTATGAGTAGCTAAAACTCTTTCCATGCACAGGCTGTGCCTCTTGATTTTGTTAATAGCATGGACACTGGCAAAATAAAACAATGTAATAGGAAATCAAATAAGATAATAAAAATTGTCCTTCTGGGTTATTGTCTTGCTTGATATTATAAAATTGATGCTAAATCTAAGAGTTTTCCATTTTGTCAGTTCAAGACAAGGGCATTCATAAACTTATTATATCATTTTAGGTATGTTTAATTTTACTGAAAAACAAAATTGGATAAGGACTTCATTTATCCATCAATTTCACTTACCATTTTACTAAAATTAATCACTTCAAATTTGCAAATTATTTAAGTCTAAGACTCACTGACAAAAAGCTTTCAGATAGGTTAGATAGATGATAGATACCTAGCTAACAAATGCACCAAATACATTTAATCTTTCCTGCCGTGTCCAAAATATAATATGACTATAATATGATAATATATATATTATATTACTATTTTATTATCTGATAATGCAATAGTTTTGCTGTCACCTCCCAGGAATTAATAATTATTATTGTAAGAGATTTTTACCATTTTACAATTATTATTGTAAGAGAATTTATCATTATTCTTCCATATATATATTTATGTGTGTGTGTGTGTGTGTATATATATATATACATATATATATATTTCAATTTACTAACTTCTTGAAAAATTAAATAGATGTAGCACACTATGGGTCATGGATTCCAGCAGAGGACCAGTTTTGAAACCCACTAAGTAGCTGGGTGAATTTGGGAAAATCACTTTTATTTTTCTGGTATTTTTAAAAAGTTTATTTCACTACTTTACAGCATATTGTTAGAGTTAAAATATGTCATACCTGTATGACTTTTATATAAATATGTAATTTGCTTTTCACTTCTTAAAAACTTTTTTTTTTCCCATTTAGTTAGGAAATATTAGCAGTGTATGTCCATGTAGAACACTTTAGTATTGTTTCGCTGATACTTGGTGGAACTTTGACCATGAGCAATCAAACAAATCCTCAAATACAGAAAGTTTTCTGTTTTTTTCCCCCTCCCCATTAATCATTTCTTGCTTCACTGACTTTCTTTCTTCTAAAATTTAATGTTTTTTTAACTTTAATTTAATTTAATTCTATTTTAATTAATGTAAAATTAATTTTAATTTAATTAACTTTAACTTTATATTCTATTTAATTTTGTCATTGTATTTTTCATTTTATTTTTTTAAGATTTTATTTATTCATTTGACAGACAGAGATCACAAGTAGGCAGAGAAGCAGGCAGAGAGAGGAGGAAGCTGAGCAGAGAGCCCGATGCAGGGCTCGATCCCATGACCCTGAGATCATGACCTAAGCCAAAGGCAGAGGCTTTAAGCTACTGAGCCACCCAGGTGCTCCTATATTTTTCATTTTATATCCAATTTCTCATTTTAGTTATCAAATATTTAACCATCTTTTCTTTCATCTTGCCCAATATTTGTTGATTGTTTTATTTTGAGATAATTATTAAGTAGTAATTTACAATGTTACTAAATAATATATAATATTAAATATCTTATATCAAATAGATTATTAAACAGTATATTGTTTTCTAATATTAAATTTACATATTTTACAATATATAGTAGTGTCACTTACTAGTTGTTATTAAATAGTAAATAGTGATTAATCATGGTTATTAAATAGTAACCCTTTATACATATAAAACATCGCATAGTTTCTGTTTACCTGACTGAACCCTGATAAATTCAATCACAGATTTGGCTTTTAGGCAAACACTTTGTCAGTTGTTTTAAGGATAAGAGAGTAGACTTATGATTAATTCTTTATTACTTAATGTCCGTACCATGCCCTGAGCACACAAACCTGATCTCTCAACTCTTGTGGTTATCTACTGGGAAAATACATAAAAATTTTTCTTTGTGTTTTGTATTTTTGTTTGTTTGGTTTTGTTGGGGGATTTTGGGTGGTGCTGTCTTTTACCTCCATAAGATGTCCACTTTTCAGTTGAAATTTTCTTCAATGTGATCCTAACATGTTATATTATCTAGGAAATTTCTATTATTCTCTTTGGTTGATACTATCTCCCAGGATTTGCAGCACAGTATCTGATTTATATTATTTTTGTATGTTTAGATCTTTCAATGAGACATGAGGGAAGAATAATAAATACAGTGTTTAGTAAGCCAAGGATTTAGAAATCATTTTATTCTACACTATTCAGAATATCAAAATATGTGATGGTAGTTTAGTCAAATAAGGTCAGTAAGTGTTCTATACTATTTGCTTTACCCTGAAAATTCAGGGTGTACACTGGTATATACCATGAGACATGGTTATAGACCATGAGAAGACTTGCAATAAGTCTATAAAAATGTATTTAATCCTATGCTTTCTAAAGTTATTTAACTATTTTACTTGCTACAAATAATGGCATTCTATAATATAGGAGTTTATATTTTCATTCTGTGGTTGTTAAAGGAACTGATATACTGGTTGTTAATGGGGGGAAATAAGTATAGAAATACACAAAAGAATCCTAAAAAAAAAATGCAATGTTATTCAAGCACATCAGCACATTCTCTGATTCTAGTAATTATTCTTTTATTGTTCTGATTGTTTTTAATTGCATCTTTAGCGTTAACAATTCCAGGACACAATGCAGTTAAATATTAACTAAATTATTGAGAACAAACAGCTGCAGCAGTTAATAAAACATCAGAAGAGAAGAACATGGAAATACCAATATTTTTAATATTTTTAGAAGGTTATATGATACCTTATCAGTGTGATCGCTTACTGGTAAGACTAATGATGCTAAGTTCTGACATCTGTACTAAATAATATACTACCAATATTCACACTGATGAGTTTCCTGTCAATTGCACTCCTACATTTCCCATGAAAACTACATGTTTTCTTATAATTAAGAGTCACCAAGTAATAGATCAGTCTTATTTCTGTCCAATAAAACCTTTTCAAGGTCCTGAAACTTGAGAATTTTATGTCATTTTGCTTGAAGAAATTATAACTTGTATATTCTTAGCCCATAACTTTCCCATAATAAGCAACGGTTATTGACTAAAGATTCTTTTTGCTTTTTCTGCAACAAAGTCTTACCATCTCTTTCAGAATTCTGTCAGATACATCCTATATTTCCACTTGTTCTGCTTCCCAGTTTGTAGGACAATTTTCTCTCACCTACATAAATACAACACCTTCCTGACAGTTCTTTCTCAAGGTCATCTCTCATTATTAATGACTGTTCCATATTGCTAACAGAATTGTTTTTCAAAAAAAAAAAAAAATTCAGGGGAGAAGTCAAGATGGTGGAGAAGTAGCAGGCTGAGACAACATCAGGTAGCAGAAGATCAGCTAGATAGCTTATCTAAACATTGCAAACACCTACGAATCCAACAGTAGATCAAAGAGAAGAAGATCAGCAATTCTAGAAGCAGAGAATTGACCACTTTCTGAAAGGTAGGACCAGTGGAGAAGTGAATCCAAAGCGACGGGAAGATAGACCATGGGGGCAGGGGCCGATTCCAGGCAAGCGGTGGAGGAACGGAGCACAAAATCAGAACTTTTAAAAGTCTTCACCACTGAGGACATAGCTCCAGAGGCTAAGCTGGGGTGAAGCCCATGCTGGGACAGTGTGGCCTCAGGTCCCGCAGAGTTGCAGAAGGATCAGGGGTGTCTGAGTGTCACAGAGCTCACAGGTATTAGAGCAAGGAAGCCGGCTACAGAGACAGAGCCTAGGAGTGAGCTCTTAACTCAGAGTTACCTTATCGTAATCCATAGCACAAGCCACTGCTCTGTGAGTGGGGACACCACAAGATCCAGGGGAACCCCCCCGGAAAAGCTCAGGGATCTGTGGGGTTCAGAGACTCCAGGGGGCTGTGTGCCAGAGACAGAGAAGCTTGGTCAAAGGCTGGGTGTGCTCCAAGCATGGCCAGAGGCCAGGGAGACAGGAATGATTGAGCACTTTTCTCCAAGGGTGCACTCAGGAGTGGGGCTGCAAGCTCTCAGCTCAACTGGGCCAGAGATTGGGAGGCCACCATTTTCATTCCCATCCTCCAGAACTCTACGGAAAGTGTTCAGGAAACAAAAGCTCCCCGAAAGCTAACCCGAGCAGATTACTTAGCCTGGCCTCTGGTAAGGGTGATGCAATTCTGCCTCGGGCAAAGACACTTGAGAATCACTACAATAGGCCCCTCCCCCAGAAGATCAATAGGAAATGCAGCCAAGACCAAGTTCACTTACCAAGGAGAACAGAAGAATTCCAGAGGAGGAGAAAGAAAAGCATGGAATTCATGGCTTTCTCCCCATGATTCTTCAGTCTTGCAAAGTGAATTTATTTTATTTTTTTCTTCTGCTAATTTTTTTTAACTTTTACCCTTTCTGCTTATAATGTTTTTTAACTAGTTTACCTTAACAATATCTTTCATTAAAAAAAAAAATCTCATTTGAACCTTCATTATTATAGTCATATTTATCCTTCATGGTATCTAACTTTATTTTTTTGTATACACATAAGGTTTTTTCTTCTAAAAAAGTTTGGGGTACAACTTATTCTAATAGATCAAAATACAAACTAAATCTAGCACAGGGCTTTGTTTTAGTCTCCAGCCTGAGCAAATTCGCTCCACCTTCTTTTACCTTATTCTCCCAACCAACTTATCAACTGCTTTTTTAGAAATTTAAAAAAAAATTTCATCTTTATAGTCATATTCCATCCCTTCATTCTGTTTACCCTTATATATGTTTTTCATTCTTTAAAGTTTTGGGAGCTAGTATCTTCTAAAAATACTCCCAAAACTAAGTGGGTGACAATATTCTATTCACCAGTCTAATATATATATATAGTATTTTTTCTTTATTTGTCTTCATTTTTTATTTTTTTTTTCTGAACTTCTTTTTACCACCTATCTTTCCCCCACAATTTGGGGTCTCTTCTGATTTGTTTAAAGCACAATTTCCTGGGGTCTTTGCCACCCTTCTAGTATTTTATTCACTCCTTCATATATTCTTATCTGGATAAAATGACAAGGCAGAAAAACTCACCACAAAAAAAAAAAAAAGAAAGAAAAAGAAAAAGAACAGGAGGCAGTACTGAAGGCTAGGGATGTAATCAATACAGACATTGGTAATATGTCAGATCTAGAGTTCAGAATGACGATTCTCAAGGTACTAGCTGGGTTTGAAAAAGGCATGGAAGATATTAGAGAAACCGTGCCTGGAGAAATAAAAGCTCTTTCTGGAAAAATAAAAAAACTAAAATTTAACCAAGTTGAAATCAAAAAAGCTATTAATGAGGTGCAATAAAAATGGAGGCTCTTACTGCTAGGATAAATGAGGCAGAAGAGAAAATTAGTAATATAGAAGACCAAATGACAGAGAATAAAGCTGAGCAAAAGAGAGACAAACAACTACTGGACCATGAGGAGAAAATTTGAGAGATAAATGATACCATAAGATGAAACAACATTAGAATAATTGGGATTCCAGAAGAAGAAGAAAGAGAGAGGGGAGCAGAAGGTATATTGGAGAAAATTATTGTAGAGAATTTCCCTAATATGGCAAAGGGAGCAAGCATCAAAATCCAGGAGGCACAGACAACCCCCCTCAAAATCAATAAGAACAGGTCCACACCCTGTCATCTAATAGTAAAATTTACAAGTCTTAGAGACAAAGAGAAAACCCTGAAAGCAGCCCGGGACAAAAAGTCTGTAACATACAATGGTAAAAATATTAGATTAGCAGCAGACTTATCCACAGAGAACTGGCAGGCCTGAAAGAACTGGCATGATATATTCAGAGCACTCAATGAGAAAAACATGCAGCCAAGAATATTATATCCAGCTAGGCTATCATTGAAAATAGAAGGAGAGATAAAAAGTCTCCAGGACAAACAAAAACTAAAAGAATTTGCAAACACCAAACCAGCTCTACAGGAAATATTGAAAAGGTCCAGCACAGAGAGAGCCTAAAAGTAGTAGACGAGAAAGGAACAGAGACAATATACAGTAATAGTCACCTTACTGGCAATACAATGACACCAAATTCATATCTCTCAATAGTTACCCTGAATGTACATGAGCTAAATGCCCAATCAAAAGACACAGGGTATCATAATGGATGAAAAAAACAAAACCCATCAATATGCTGTCTACAAGAAACTCATTTTAGATCCAAACACACCGTCAGATTTAAAGTGAGGGGGTAGAAAATGATTTACCATGTTAATGGACATCAAAGGAAAGCTGGGGTGGCAATCCTTATATCAGAACAATTAGATTTTAAGCCAAAGACTATAATAAGAGATGAGGAAGGACACTATATCATATTCAAAGGGTCTGTCCAACAAGAAGATCTAATAGTTTTAAATATCTATTCCCCTAATATGGGAGCAGCCAACTCTATAAACCAATTAATAACAAAATCAAAGAAACACATCAACAATAACACAATAATAGTAGGGGACTTTGACACTCCCCTCACTGCAATGGACAGATCATCCAAGCAAAAGATCAACAAGGAAATAAAGGCCTTAAATGACTCACTGGAGCAGATGCACATCACAGATATATTCAGAACATTCCATCCCAAAGTAACAGAATACACATTCTTCTCTAGAGCACATGGAACATTCTCCAGAATAGATCACATCCTGGGCCATAAATCAGGTCTCAACTGGTATCAAAGGATTGGGATCATTCCCTGCATATTTTCAGACCACAATGATCTGAAGCTAGAACTCAATCACAAGAGGAAAGCTGGAAATAACCCAAATACATGGAGACTAAACAGCATCTTTCTAAAGAATGAATGGGCCAACCAGGAAATTAAAGAAGAATTGAAAAAATTCATGGAAACAACTGATAATGAAAACACAATGGTTCAAAATCTGTGGGACACAGCAAAGGCAGTCCTGAGAGGAAAATATATAGTGATACAAGCCTTTCTCAAGAAATAAGAAAAGTCTCAAATACACAACCTAATCCTACACCTAAAGGAGCTGGAGAAAGAACAAGAAAGAAACCCTAAACCCAGTAGGAGAAGAGAAATCATAAATATCAGAGCAAAAATCAATGAAATAGAAACCAAAAAAACAATAGAACAAATCAACGAAACTAGGAGCTGGTTCTTTGAAAGAATTAATAAGATAGATAAACCCCTGGCCAGACTTATCCAAAAGAAAAAAGTAAGGACCCAAATAAATCAAATCATGAATGAAAGAGGAGAAATCACAACCAACACCAAAGATATACAAACAATTATAAGAACATATTATGAGCAAGTATACAACAGCAAATTTGACAATCTGGAAAAAATGGATGCATTCCTAGAGACATATAAACTACCACAACTGAACCAAGAAGAAATAGAAAACCTGAACAGACCCATAACCAGTAAGAAGATTGAAACGGTCATCAAACATCTCCAAACTAAGAAGAGCCCAGGGCCAGACAGCTTCCCAGGAGAATTATACCAAACATTTAAAGAATTAATTCCTATTCTCCAGAAACTTTTCCAAAAAATAGAAATGGAAGGAAAACTTCCAAACTCATTTTATGAGGCAAGCATTACCTTGATCCCAAAACCAGACAAGGATCCCATCAAAAAAGAGAATTACAGAACAATATCCTTGATGAACACAGATGCAAAAATTCTCACCAAAATACTAGCCAATAGGATCCAACAGTACCTTAAAAGGATTATTCGCTACGACCAAGTGGGATTTATTCCAGGGCTGCAAGTTTGGTTCAACATCCGCAAATCAATCAATGTGATACAATACATTAATAAAAGAAAGAACAAGAACCATATGATACTCTCAATAGATGCTAAAAAAGCTTTTGACAAAGTACAGCATCCTTTCCTGATCAAAACTCTTCAAAGCGTAGGGATAGAAGGCACATACCTCAATATTATCAAAGTCATCTATGAAAAACCCACTGCAAATATCATTCTCAATGGAGAAAAACTGAGAGCTTTTCTGCTAAGGTCAGGAACAGTGCAGGGATGTCCATCATCACCACTGCTATTCAACATAGTACTAGAAGTCCTAGCCTCAGCAATCAAACAACAAAAAGAAATTAAAGGCATCCAAATCAGCAAAGAAGAAGTCAAACTACCACTCTTTGTAGATGATATGATACGATATGTGGAAAACCCAGAGGACTCCACTCCAAAACTGCTAGAACTTGTACAGAAATTCAGTAAAGTGTCAGGATATAAAATCAATGCACAGAAATCAGTTGCATTTCTTTACACCTTGTTGTTAAAAGACAGAATAAAGAGAAATTAAGGAGTCAATCCCATTTACAATTGCACCCAAAACCATAGGATGCCTAGGAATAAACCTAACCAAAGAGGCAAAGAATCTATACTCAGAAAACTATAAAGTACTCATGAAAGAAATTAAGGAAGACAAAAAGAAATGGAAAAATGTTCCATGCTCCTGGATTGGAAGAATAAATATTGTGAAAATGTCTATGCTACCTAAAGCAATCTACACATTTAATGCAATCCCTATCAAAATACCATCCATTTTTTTCAAAGAAATGGAACAAATAATCCTCAAATTTATATGGAACCAGAAAAGACCTCGAATAGCCAAAGGAATATTGAAAGAAAGCCAAAGTTGGTGGCATCACAATTCTGGACTTCAAGCTCTATTACAAAGCTGTCATCATCAAGACAGCATGGTACTGGCACAAAAACAGACACATAGATCAATGGAACAGAATAGAGAGCCCAGAAATAGACCCTCAACTCTAAGGTCAACTAATCTTCAACAAAGCAGGAAAGAATGTCCAATGGAAAAAAGACAGTCTCTTCAACAAATGGTGTAGGGAAAATTGGACAGCCACATGCAGAAAAATGAAATTGGACCATTTCCTTACACCACATATGAAAATAGACTCAAAATGGATGAAGGACCTCAACGTGAGAAAGGAATCCATCAAAATCCTTGAGGAGAACACAGGCAGCTACCTCTTTGACCTGAGCCACAGCAACTTCTTCTGGGAACATCGCCAAAGGTAAGGGAAGCAAGAGCAAAAAATGAACATTTGGGAATTCATCAAGATCAAAAGCTTTTTCACAGCAAAGGAAACAGTTAACAAAACTGAAAGACAACTGACAGAATGGGAGAAGATATTTGCAAACGACATATCAGATAAAGGGCTAGTATCCAAAATCTATACAGAGCTTAGCAAACTCAACACCCAAAGAACAAATAATCCAATCAAGAAATGGGCAGAAGACATGAACAGACATTTCTACAAAGGAGACATCCAGATGGCCAACAGACACATGAAAAAGTGCTCCACATCACTCGGCATCAGAGAAATACAAATCAAAACCACAATGAGATACCACCTCACACCAGTCAGAATGGCTAAAATTAACAAGTCAGGAAATGACAGATGCTGGCGAGAATGAAGAGAAAGGGGAACCCTCCTACACTGTTGGTGGAAATGCAAGCTGGTGCAACCACTCTGGAAAACAGCATGGAGATTCCTCAAAATGTGGAAAATAGAACTACCCTATGACCCAGCAATTGCACTACTGGGTATTTACCCTAAAGATGCAAACGTAGTGATCCGAAGGGGTACGTGCACCCGAATGTTTATAGCAGCAGTGTCCACAATAACCAAACTATGGAAAGAACCTAGATGTCCATCAATAGATGAATGGATAAAGAAGAGTGGTATATATATACAATGGAATACTATGCACCCATCAAAGGAAATGAATCTTGCCATTTGCAACAACATGGATAGAACTAGAGGGTATTATGCTTAGCGAAATAAGTCAATAGGAGAAAGACAACTATCATATGGTCTCCCTGATGAGAGGAAGTGGAGATGCAACGTGGGGAGGTTGGGAGTAGGAAAAGAATAAATGAAACAAGATGAGATCAGGAGGGAAACAAACCATAAGAGATTCTTAATCTCACAAAACAAACTGAGGTTTGCTGGGGGGAGGGGGGTAGGGAGAGTGTGGTCGGGTTATAAACATTGGGGAGGGTGCATGCTATGGTGAGTGCTGTGAAGTGTGTAAACCTGGCGATTCAGAGACCTGTACCCCTGCGGCTAATAATACATTATATGTTTATTAAAAAATTTGTAAAAATATTAAAAAATAAATACAATCTTAAAAAACATTCATAAAATTATCATCTGACCTAAATATATTTTCTGGTTTGCATTTCTTCAGGGAGCACTTCAAAGCCATTTGCAAGGCTTATTGAAAGTTTATAACATGACATTATATATCACAAATATTTCTCTATTCATTTAACAAATATTTTTGAGGGATGCCTGGGTGGCTCAGTTTGTTGAGCACATGTGTTCGTCTCAGATCGTGATCCCAAGGTCCTGGGATCAAACCCAACATTGGGCTCCCTGATCAGCAAGGAGCCTGCTTCTCCTCCCTCTGTGCCTCCCTTTACTTGTGCTCTCTCTCTCTCTCTCTGTAAAATAAATAAATTGATAAAATATTTAAAAAAATATTTTTGAGTCTGTACTTTAGGTGATATTACAGGTGGCAGATATAGAGTAAGAGTCATGATGAAGAAAATGCTTAGGTGCTGCAATGGTCTTCTGATGGATCAGCTTGGCTAGGCTACAGTCTCCAGCTGTTCATTCGATCACTAATCTAGGTGTTTATATGAATATATTTTATAGATATGATGAAGGTCTCATCATTACAGAACTTTACTTAAGTAAAGGAGAGAACTCTAAATAATATATACCACTCCTTTTTACCCATTCATCCATTGACAGGCACTTAGGTTGTTTCTAGATCTTAGCTATTGTGAATAATGGGGCTGATCACTGATGTTACAATGGCAATCATATCATAATGTGTAAATCTATCAAATTAACACATTGTATATCTTGAATTTACACAATGTTATATGCCCAATATATTGCAATTCTTTGCTAAAAAAATGAAGAAGTCTATGGATAGCAGATATGGCCCACTGAGGAGTTTGAAAGTTCCACCTGCCCTTCCTGAAGGCTTGCCTTACCAACAAGAATTTAGATTTCACTACCACCCTCATCTGATTAGCCAATTATAAATTTATAGAAAGATTTATTAAAAATATCTCCTACTGCTTCTGCTTCTCTGGCTGAAACCTCACTGATAGAGGCACAAAGAAATCTTGACTAAACAAGTAATAAAAATGGATAACACAGTATTTACTGGGCTAAGTGCTATAATGAGAATGAGGCACAGCCATTCAAAGTGATTGGCTTTGTTTATTGCTCTTATTCTATTTGTATTTTAACGATGATGATGTCTGAAATGACTACATCCTTAGCTTAACTTATGCTAAACAAGTTGCACAAAATGCATGAAATATCCTCTCATCTATAACAATAAGATGAACCGTGAAAACGATGTTGGTAATACTGGCAGACGTTTCTTGAGTATTTAAGACACGTCGGACACTATCATAATTTCAACTCATGACAATATTATGATTTAGAGGTTGCTATTTTTTTTTTTTTGGCAGGCAAAACCTGAAGCATAATCACATTCAGTAATTTACTCAATGTACAAGGTCACCCATGTTATAGCCAGAATGTGAACCTGACTCTTAACCAATATGAGAATTAACCCATTCCTAGATGGAAACTGGTAGTTCCATTTCAACTCATGACATCTTCTATGAGTACTATTTTTCCATCAGACTGAGATAACATAACTTACAATCATTGTATGACTAATATACCATCAGGAATATATGAAAGTGCAATTCAAAAGACAGCTCCTCTATAAAGCCTTTACCAACCCATCAACCAGGATTAGTCATCCGTTTCTCTGAATCCCATGGCACTCTGTAATTATCCCCATTCAGCTTGGAATACAGCAAAGTGAAATGGCATGTTATATATTTTCCTGATTAAACTGTATATTCACTAAGGAGAGCTATCTTGTTTTATTTGGCTAAATATTTACTAGAATATGATCTAGAATAATGCCTGGTGTTGAAAGTAGTCGATTAATATAAATTACATAAAATTAATTAATTTAAAATTTGGAAGTCTTCCCATTACCCAATTATATGAATTGCACCATGTAAGAAAAAATAAGAGGGAAAAAAATGCCACGTTCATTCTAACCAGTATGTATCTCCTAAGACCTGAGACACTGTGATGCTCACCAAATTGCCCCCCCTCCCTAAATTTAAACTGTTTTCCTGCTGTGTTTTCTATATTAATGGTCATGAGTTTTTATGGAGGTTACTTCAACATAGGCCTCTTCGTGTCTCATAAAATATTCAACATCTAATAGCCCAAAGGCTGTGACCAAGGACCAAGTTGTTTCCATTTTTTTTTTTTTTTTTTTTTTTACTATTATGCTGTGGCAGCAGATTTTATTTTCCAACAGTGGCCATACATATATATATTCTGATCCTGATGCTCATTTTTATAGGGTAAGATTGACATTCTTCAGTGGAGTGGTGGGATGCACATTTAGTCCCTTGAACATCAGTGAACCTTCATAATTGTGTTAACTCTTGGGATGTAGTAGAGTGACATTGTACTATTTTGTGACTTCTGAGGCTCGATAATTGAAAGCAATGCTGCTTCTGTCTCTCGGTCTATTGCAAAGGTGGCCCATGAAACTCAGCCACTAGCTTGTGATGAGACCCTGGTTCCATGGAGAGGCCATATATACAGGTGTTCTGGCCAGCATTACTTCTAAACTAAACCATTAAGACATCCACCCATCAAGTATAAGACATGAGAATACATGAACTTTTAAATAAGAGGGAACTTCAACCTTCATTCAAGTCTTTGAGCTGAGCCCGTAACACAGTAAGTAAGATATTTTGCATTCATGCTACCGAACCCAAACTTGTCCATGCACCAGAGGAGCAGTAAGCCTATGTCTGAGACACCTGTTTTGCAGCAAAGAAAATTTTATTGGCAGAAGGGCAGCCCAACAAGATGGCAGGGGATCATTCCCAAAGCTGTCTTGCCCTGTTGAGCCAAGGAAGAGTTTATATACATGAGGAGGGTAAAGAGCATCTCAAAACTTTGAATATGGGGCCAGTGGGGCTTGCAACAACAAGGGGGCAAGCATTCTTCCAAACAATGAGGTGCTATTTGGGACCTGGTAATGATCAGACACATCAAGACAAATGTTACTGTCAGGTCCACACTGGGTTTCTATAAAAGGTGGGTAAACAGGAAGTAGAGGTAAAAAAGACAAGTTTAATGATTGATTGTGCATGAGGTTAAAGGGTGCCCAACACATAATTAACTAGGGGACAAAATAGAACCTGGAGCTAAGTTAATAATGCAACTGGTACAATTATGGTTATGTTTATGCTTTCACAACAGATCTGGGAACCAAGTACCCATCCTCAATGATCCAACACACATACACATATCCACCCTCTCACACAGACACACATACATACACACCCCCCCGCCCACAAAGGGAGGAAAACTCCCATCACAACACTTACTTTGACTATCTGTAATAAATAATCGTTCTATCTCATTGCATATATTGTTTATGTTTATTATATTTTAGTTTATTGTTATTATTTTAGATACCTATTCTACTTAATAGATTGATTTCATGACACAATTTTGAGCCATAGCCTGAAGCTTGAAAAATAGTTTTAATGAAGGATTAACAAAAAGATAGATCATGAAGGTAGAAAACAGAGACAGCTGCTCTACTTCTCCTAAGAGAGGAAATGCATCTATCCTAGGACCATAATCAAAATATTGCCTCAGAAATATAAAAATAAACAGCTCTAGGTTTATGAACTCCTGAAGCTTAAAGACAAGCTTGGGCAGATTGGCTTTGACCTTTGGATTATACATTCTAGCTTTGAATAAATTTATTTGAAGCTTGAAAAAAAAATGCCTTGTCTAATTCACTTTTAAGTGTAAGCTACAGTGGCTTATAAGGAGTTTTATAAGACCAAGACCTTTTGCACCCTAAAGATTGACTCTTGTTATTGGTCAGGGACATCATGGCCCAAACATCACTAAATGGAATGAAGTCTCTAAGAAACTTTCAGCTTAGAGCCATTTATGGCTGTTTCTCCTAAGTAAAAAGGAAAAGAAATTGAATTTTTAATATAAGGTCTTATTACACTACTGAGTAAAGTGCCTTGAAAGAACAGAAGAGGGAGTTAAAAAAAAAAAAAAAGAGGAAAAAAGTTCCTTCTGTTTTGTAAAGTGAGACTTTTTTAAAAAGTTGGAAAAATTCAACTTAAGTCATAAAGTCATACAAGGTCTTCTTATCTTGCCTTAAAAGGAAGCTATTTTAGCTTTCTTCCTTTCCTTAAATTGTCAGTATTTGGCAAAAGTGAAAGCCAGAGTCAATCAGCAGTAAATGCGCTATCTGCTGGGTGTTCCACAAATGGGAGAAATATTTGCATTGCAAATGAACAACTAATAGTCTCATTCCTGACCAGTGCCCTGTTTTTATTTCAACATGTTCCTTTAGCTCTTGCAAAATTCTAAATATTTTTAATACACTGAAGTCCTACCATCAAGATGGTAATCATATACTTTTCAAGATATTTTTAGATGTGCTAATGAGGAAGCCTGAGATCAGTAAAACAGCAAGAATCATTAAAAATTAGATTTATTTGGCAATATGCATGGTGTTTGTTTAGGTTTTTCACTTCGTCAGTTTAGAAAATATTTTTTTAAATGTTAATCAGTTTGCTTTGAGATTCTCTGTACCCTCCTCCCCCACACACATGTGTGCATTTTCATATTCTTCCCAGCCTAGCTTGGAGGAGCTGAGATCTCAAAATTTGGATCCTGGGGTCAGAGAGCAAGGGGCAGAAAAGCCATCCTGGAGAGGTGGGGAGGAGAGAGCAGGTGGCATCACCAGGAGCTAAAGCCTTAAGTACTGGATCTCTGCAGCATCCCCCCATTGTCCCATAGGATTTCACTTAAAAACACAAAATTATTAAAAGTTTCAAAATATCGGGGCACCTGGGTGGCTCAGTGGGTTAAGCCTCTGCCTTCGGCTCAGGTCATGATCTCAGGGTCCTGGGATCGAGCCCCACATCAGGCTCTCTGCTCAGTGGGGAGCCTGCTTCTCTCTCTCTCTCTCTCTCTCTGCCTGCCTCTCTGCCTACTTGTGATCTCTGTCTGTCAAATAAATAAATAAAATAAAAAAAAAAAAGTTTCAAAATATCAACCACATTAAGAATGTTAAAAAGAAAACCACATGCCCAAAATGGCATCACTTAGACCTAGTCACCAAACCAGGGCTTACTACCTAACATAATCACAGTTTTAACCTCACCCGGAAATGTGCCTTAATGGTCAGTGAGGAATTTCCAGATCTGTGCCAGTGAGATAATCTGTTACTTGGGCCCTCTCCATCCCCCAGTTGAAGAGGAGATAATCTGCATGAAAAGAACTGCTCACTCTCCCATCTAACGTGACTTTGAATGAGTGACTTTGAATGAAACAATCCTCTTCCTTTGCTCACAACTCTCTTGCCCCATCCTCCTTTCTATAAAAACCTTCCATTCTGTACAACTTCTTGGAGCTTCACTCCACTTGCTAGAGGAGAGGCTGCCTGATTCATGAAGCATTTAGTAAAGCAAATTAGACCTTCACATTTACTCAAATCTTGTTTTTTAACAAAACCTTAGTACAGAACCCTTCCAGAGCATGGGCCTTGTGTGACGATATTGGTCACACAACCATGAAGCCAAACCCTGCATTCATTTTTTTTTTTAAGATTTTATTTATTTTTATGAGAGAGAGAGTGAGCGCGTACAGGCACAAGTAGGGAGGAGGAGCAGAGGAAGAGGGAGAGGGGAGCCTGACGTGGGGCTCGATACCAGGACCCTGGGATAATGACCTGAGTGGAAGACAGACCCTTAATCGACTGAGCCACCCAGGTGAACACCCCACCAAACCCTGCATTCTTTTTTTTTTTTTTTTTTGCTACTTCTCCCTTATTTATTTTTAATTTTTATTTATTTTTAAAATTTCTTTTCAGTGTTCCAGAATTTATTGTTTATGCACCACACCCAGTGCTCCATGCAATACGTGCCCTCCATAATACCCACCACCAGGCTCACCCCAAACCCTGCATTCTTGTGACCTAGAGTAAGAGCAAAATCTTCACAAGGCAATATAGGGTCTCCTACCCAACAGTTGCTGACACTATCCTCCTCTCATTCCCCTGCAGGCATAGGAGCCTCTGTGCTGCTTGAGGACACAGGAGGCATCCTCCCTCTAAGAACTGAGTCCCTGCGCTAAGGGCCTGTGCACTGATTATACACCCTGCCTGAAATACCTTCCACCTTCCTGGGCCTCCTTTTTTTCGCTCTCATCAAGTTTCTCACAACTCACTTTCTCAATGAGGCATGACCTGCCAAGACTATTTAAAATACAACCCTGTCTATTTCACTGAGCTAGATATATAGCTATAGATATTTTTTCTTTATGGTTTCCATAGCACAATATATCTTTTCATTAGACCATGCAATCAAACTATTTTATTTTTTTATTGCCTATCTTCTGCTTCTAAAGAACAAGCTCTATGAGAGCAGGGATCTTTATCTTTTTTTGTAGGTGTCATGTGTTCATCTTTTATTTCTCTGATGAAGTTCACTCATCTACAAATTATGTGCCTTTGGCACATCATGGTTACTGAAAAAAAAAAACCCTCTTAAATTAGCTGGCATTATTTTCAAGTGTATTTCATAAAATGGTCACAGTATACAGAGTAAGAAGATATAAAACTGTAGCTATGCAATGTCCCATATGGTACAAATGATGTTTGTATGCATGCAGGAATAAATTGATGTTTGTATGTATGGTTGATTAGATGCATACGCACATGTTTATATGTATAGAAAGAATTGAAAGACAGCATGTCTAATACACCATTTCTTCCTCTAGATAATGAATTGATAGGTAGCTTTCTCTTTAATCTTTTTTTTTGCATTTTAAATTACAGTATTAATTTAATTAATAATTATAATGTAATGATTTAATTTCAGTATTTATTTACATTTAATTTACAGTATTAATTTAATAACTATGAAAAATGCACATTATTTCATAAAATGACATCACTTTCCAGAAATGTTGATGATCTCTTCACTCTGATATTCATAGGATGAGATCTCAACCCGTATATGTAACTTTCAGAAATTTTGTTGAGTCAGTACAAGGCAACGCATATCACTTTCTCCTGAGAGCTAAAGACATAGGACTCATCTTCCCTCAGTAACTACAATGCACCTGTCATATATTTTATCACGAACAGAAGGTATTAACACAGAATTCACAAGAATGTCATCTTGCTCTGTGTGGAGTTATTTGTCCTCTTTTCTTATTTACTAATTTATTTTATTTTATTTATTTATTTGACAGAGAGAGAGATCACAAGTAGGCAGAGAGGCAGGCAGAGAGAGAGGCAGGCAGAGAGAGAGGAGGAAGCAGGCTCCCCGTGGAGCAGAGAGCCTGATGTGGGGCTCGATCCCAGGACCCTGAGATCATGACCTGAGCTGAAGGCAGCGGCTTAATCCACTGAGCCACCCAGGCGCCCCTCTTATTTACTAATTTTAAAAAATATATTTTTAAAGGATCGTTTTCCCAAAGACTATATATGGCACAACCAAGAACTGATACTAAAGAAAAGGTCTGCTGATTTTATGGTGATAAAATTTCTAAGGATTAAAGATGTGGTCACAAGGAAAGTCAGTGAATTAGAGAGTAATGTCAACCACACATGGGGTAGAGATACATGAAGAGTAAGATGGGACATACATGGTGTTACCCACAGCAGCATGTGAGGCTAGGTATTGGGTGTTCCTATCGGCCAACCTCAACAATATATCTGAAAGAAATCAAGTTAAAGAAAAATCATGGGGAGACTTGATAATGAAATAAGGCACAGAACCAATAAATATATGCCTTCATAATGTTAACGGTGAATCTGGTAGTTTGGTTATCTAGAGTTTATAGAAAAGAAAAGTTTCTGTTTTTGCTTTGTTTTATCTGCCAGCTAGCAAATCCTTTTACTCTCTTTTCCTACCAGTATATATTAGGACATATTCATTTTAAAACACGTTTTTAATAAGTTCTTGCTTACATTACATAAAGAAAAATGGCACCAAGTTTTTTGTTTGTTTGGTTTTGATTTTTTTGGTTTTTTTTTTTTTTTTTTTTAGTAAATTATCCAGCCCTTGTAATGTCAAAGGAAAACATAGCCTGTAGTGCATTCCATTGAATTCAACTTCAATCACATAGAATAATACTCAGCGCAATTTTCATTTCAAATCAATTGCACTTTTATTCCCATTGGATTTAAATTTCATTTACTCAGTAGGCCCTTCTCTTTTGTCTGAAACTGGGACTCTATTAAGCATTTGGTAGTAGCACTTTTGAATAAAACTGAAAGGAATTAGATATTTATTGAGGTCAAACAAAATTGGACAGGAATTGCATATAAATCCATCTCTCATGTTTTCGGCACTGCATGTGCATTTAATATTTATTTAGTTCAAATTACAACTTTCCAGATTTCTATAATTTAATTAACCTCTCCTCACTCTGTACTTCTATGTCTCTTTGTTTGCAACTCGATAACACCACATTTTTCTTACTCTATGAGAATAGGGAAGTCACATTGACTTAGTTTCTATGCAGTCAATCACTGTGCTGGTTACCTCACTCACGTGCTGTGCTCTCCATTTTCTCCTTGAGTTCCCCCCGCAACACTTTGGGGCTAATGCTAATCATCTCCAGGTAATACTAAATCTCAGAAAAGTTAGGGAAGTTGTTCTAAATCACAATCCAATACGTAGCAGGGCTGACATCTAAACCAGGTCTGGTCTAGATCCAAAATTCAATTCATGGGTTCTCTATTTATGCCAGACTTTCTCATCAGAGTGTAAACTAGTTAAACTCACCAGTACTGTTTGGTTTCTTGCTAATACCACATTGTTTCTGTAAACTGTAATCTCTGCAAATTTTAAATATTTTTAAAACAAATCAGGCTGTATATTAACTTTATTAACATGTATATTCATGATACAGAGCCTTAAATGATATTCCACTTTTGCAATAAAAAAATTAAAAATTAATTAATTAAAAAGTTAATTAATAAAAAATTAAAAACCTAACAATGTTGTTCATCGAAGTAGAAAAATTTATTCTAAGGGTGCCTGGGTGGCTCAGTCGGTTAAGCATCTGGCTTCTGGTTCAGGTCATGATACCTAGGGTCCTGGGATCAAGTTCTTCATCCCAGCCTCATCTTCATTGGGCTCCCTGCTCAGTGGGAATCCTGCTTCTCCCTCTGCCCCTCCCCCACTCATGCTGTCTCTCACTCACTTTCTCTCAAATAAATAAAATCTTTAAAAAATACATAAAAATTTATTCTATTTTCAGGGCTAATCTATGAGACAAAAAACAATACAACAAATATCTAAACCAAAAACAACACAACAAATATCTAAACCAAAACCACTTCCAATTTCTTAAGAAAGAAATCTGATCCACAATAAAGAATGCTGTTTCTTAATCTTTAGTCTTTTCCTCAGATAAAATACTAATACTTATTAGGGAAAATAAAATGAAACAAATCCAGGTTTGTTTGAGTTTTTTGTTTTGTTTTGTTTTAAACAATACTATATACAAAGAAAAAGTCAAATCTCAATGCAAGTTCTGAAAAACTTATTATGAGACAGTTATTATGAGACAAAGTCCATTTAATTACACTGATATATTTAGAAGTCCACTTTCCCTAAGTTTAGAAGAAGATCCAGAGTATAAAACTTATATTTCTTTGTTATAATTCTTTCTTTCAAAATTTCTTTTACTGTATTCATCTCAAAAAATTTTTTCATGACTAAAACAAACTTAAGTGAGCTAAAACTTTAGGTCGAAGCAAAGTTTTTGCCTTAACCATGTTGCAAACTTTTTAAAAAGGACAAATGTACTTTATATAACTTTTCATCAGAAAGAGAAAAATCATTCTGTTTCTAAGTCTACTAATATATTCTCCAGCAAATTGAGAAACATATCTTCTAATTTCCAAATTCTCACTTAGAATTGTTCATTAATTCTACATATTTTATATAGGCACACACGATTGATAAAAGAGAGATATAATTGAACCTTAAATTAGCTATTTAAATGTAAGCTATTCCTTCATTCAGTCTGAATTTAAATCTGGGCATAAAAGTGAAACCAACGCCAGTTGATATTAGTTTAATAGCCTAGTGACAGTAGGGGAAAAAATGGGCATGGATTTGCTTTTGACAGAGATAAATTTTAAAGTTAAGTTTTTCTCTCTACTTAGCTTTGCAGTTACCCTCAGGCATTTATCTATTGAAAGGGATACGATATCATCTTTCAGAGGAAACATGTCATAAATATTTTGATAAAGTATTTGTAATCCTCAAAAACAGATGGCTGTTCCATAAAGATTGTCAGCTGAGAAGGTTTTGCTGACAGAATCATATTAACAATTGCAACTGGGTTTTGCACTGCAAAATCTGATGCATTTTTCTATTAATCAATCACAGCTGGCTGATTTTTCTGACAGCTGGAACCTGCAAGACCTAATTTGTACCCTTTGCTCTATTCTTGACTAATAAGCCTTAAATAAAGCAAAAGAGTCTCTTAGTGGGTAAGGGGTTCGATAACAGATTAACATGCCAATAGGAGAAACATGAAGGATGTTGGTTTAACTTTATGAATATGAGGAAAAGTTAAGTATTATTAGGATTTCAAGCAGAAACATCTTCCAGGAAATTGGTCCATTATATCGATAATGATAATGCAATAAGGAAAATGTGCATTTTCCCCTGTGGCTTCCACCTGGCAAATGGCACACCATTTCCTAATTGACTCTTGGGTCTCGTTTTCTTTATGGGCATTTGGATGATATTTTGGGAGAAGTATGTATCATTTTACATTACTAAAACTCAAATTGTGTTCATAATATTACTGCAATTTTTACATAAATTAATGTGTCTTATTTGTAACTTTCTAAGTATCTTTTCTAACCAATTTACCTAAAAATCAAATGCCCCAAGACACAGAAGGAATGTGGGTGATTCCATGTGATGGACAATGGGTGGGTTTAACAGGGTAGCCTGTTACTGTGTTAAGTTACTTTCAGTATTTATCTTTATCTCAAACTTTCATTTATTTTTGACTGATTTTTATCTCCCCTCCAATACAATGTAAAATCAATGAAAGCAAGGATTCGACTTTGCATTGATCATCAGTCCATTTTTTCTTCAGCGTAAAATACAGCACCTGCTATACAGTGTGTCTTCAATAAATATGTTAAAGAAATACATAAACGCCATCCATTGCAACAATGAAGTTCTAACCACAGCATACATTCTGTGCTCTAGATTAATTTAATTTTTTCTTCACAAAAATGATTTGTCAAACATAATCTCTACTACCATGTATGAGGCATTATGCTAGGTGCTTCTAAATGAATATGGATAGAATAACACCAGTGTCTATAAAGATTCATGGCAGGTGGAAAAAGAAAACCAAGGAAATCAAAACTTATAGCAATTATGTCCTTTGCATTTTTAGCTTTGCAAATGAGAGGTCCAAATTTTATGCAAAAAGTGGAATCTACTATTTTTTATCTGAAAGCCATAAAGATTTAGTTATCCACATTCATTTTACAGAGAAAAAATGTTAAGGAATCAAGGCAAAAATAATTTTGTAAAACTTGTCAACTTGTTATGGAAGATCTCCTAATTTCCAGACCACCACATTTTTTTTAAGAGTTCACTCATTCATTATTCATTCATTCATCCATTTTTCAGCAACTATGCAATGAAAATCATGTAGTGGAGATGAAGGATGAGAGACAGGAGATAAAGTAATTAAAATATTGTTTTTATATTATAAGTAACAAAAATCTGTTGCTGGAAAATATATCTTCTAAGTCTTTTTTGCAACCTTCTGAACTATTATCAATCCTGTTACCTTCCACACATTTTGGGAATTTGAATAAAAAATTTTGTCCTGGGGCACCTGGGTGGCTCAGTGGATTAAGCAGCTGCCTTCGGCTCAGGTCATGATCTCAGGGTCCTGGGATCGAGCCCCGCATCAGGCTCTCTGCTCCATGGGGAGCCTGCTTCCTCCTCTCTCTCTGCCTGCCTCTCTGCCTACTTGTGATCTCTCTCTGTCAAATAAATAAATAAAATTAAAAAAAAAATTTTGTCCTGATACAGTACCTTGCAAATAATTACTCAAAATGATTGCTAAGTAAATATATTATAAAGATGTCCATTTTTTCTTTGTTGAGATTCTGAATAATATGTACAGACGTGTACTTTTATCTTTTTTTTTTAATATTTTATTTATTTGACAGAGAGAAATCACAACTAGGCAGAGAGGCAGGCAGAGAGAGAGAGAGGAGGAAGCAGGCTCCCCGCAGAGCAGAGAGTCCGATGTGGGGCTCGATCCTAGGACCCTGGGATCATGACCTGAGCTGAAGGCAGAGGCTTTAACCCACTGAGCCACCCAGGCGCCCCTGTACTTTTATCTTTTTATAAGGAGTCCGCACATTTAATAGAATCCATGCTTACCTTTGAATCTAACCTCAAGTTATTTTAAATGTATTAAAAATACATTCGGGAAATAACTTAAGAGTCTGCCATGAGCCAGGCATCATGTAAATATGAAAAAAAAATCCAAATATCAATGCAAATTTTCCCATCCTTGAGGATTTTCCCTCTTTTTTTTTTAAGATTTTATTTAGTTATTTGACACAAAGAGAGAAATAATGAGAGAGAGAGAGCACAATAAGGGGGAGAGGGTAAACAGGATCCCTGCCAAGCAAGGAGCCCAACTTGGGGCTCAATCCCAGGACCCTGGGATCATGACCTGAGCTGAAAGCAGCCACTTAACTGACTGAGCCACCCAGGCACCCCGAGATTTTCCCTCCTAAATCAAAGAAGTAGGCACAAATATAAATGTATAAGCATACTAAAGAGTGGCAAGTGACTTAATTCACTCAAGAGATCATGGTTACTATTTCCATGTAAGTGTCTCACAGATCTATATTTATCATTTGAGTCTCTTTCCTTTATATCATATGCCTATGTCCAACTGTCTACTGAATTTACCATAAATATTTGCCATAAATGTAACATAAATTTTTCATTTGAATTTACCATAAGTATTTCAATAGATTGGACCAAACTCATCTCATTATCACATCCAAAATGTGTCATATTTCTTATGTCAATCTCTGTTGACAGCACAATTACCAACCCAGATGCCCATGTCTTTATCATCTGTCATATGCAATTAAACTGTAAGACTCTTGATTTCCCATTGTTCCCTTTCTCAAATCCACCCACATCTGCCTATTCCTTCTATTACTCAGTTGAGATCACAATCATCTTTCATCAGAATTGGAACCCATAGTCTCCTTATTCTTTTCTCTTGCCTCAGGTCCTTTAGGATTTTCCAGCAAATACCAATGGCAGGACTGAAGCCATGTAATTGTAAGAATCAACTTCCTGTCAGGGAAGTGCAAATATTAGATTTTAGCAGCAGGTAAGGGAGCAATCCTTGAGTTGTGCAAATGACTGGTGAAAAGTGGGTTGGGACAAGTTTCCATATACTCTAAAGGTATTAAGCAATTTAGTGTTTCATTATAGAAGAGATTAGCTCAAAAAATAGAGAAAGAAGCAAATCAACTTGGGAGTTAAATTTACCATTAATCTTATCCTTAATCTTACCCAGACTAACTATTCTTATTCAACATTTGATCTGTTTCTAATGAACATTTGTTTATTTTATCTCCAGTGTCTTTATTTGCTTGAACAAAATAGAAGTATTTAATAGTAAGTGAAGTTAATACATTTTAATGCATGGACTCTAGCCAACTAATGGGAATTTCTAAAGACCAGGAACTACCTTCATAGTTTTTTTGGGTTTTTTGTTTGTTTGTTTGTTTGTTTGTTTTTAATGCAATGATTCTAATGTTTCTTCCCTCAAAGGACTACGAAAGGGCAGGCCATCTTCACCTGAGAATCCATGAATAAATACTGGTGATAGAGTACTATCAGGAATATTCCAAGGTTTTTTTTGTTTGTTTCGTTTTTTAATCACTCACTGCCATTTTGAATGAACTTATTTCTTAACTACACTAGAACTCTTCCAGAGACAGTAAAGGCCAATAAGAATATCCGCCTTAGCATGGTCGTTTTCTCCATTCATTGCTATAATTTAACTGCTCTTGACATATGGGTTTTTATAAACCCTTGTTTTACCATATAAGTGAAACTTTCCCAAGTATGCCTAGCTATGTCTATAGTAACACAGGAAGGCAAATTCTGCTCCTTACTTTTAAGATCCTTACTTTATGACTTTGTTACAGTACACATGACAAACTTTTAGCTATCTCTAGAAGCCCCATTTATAAAATTCTCTTAATGTTTATTAAGGACACCTTATATATATGGTCATTGACTTAAGTTTTTTTTTTGGTTTTTTTTTTTTTTGATTTTACAATGATGTGAGAGTGACAGGCATTCAGTAGGGACCATACTGTGAATTTGGGCCTTCTCCTAGGATACCAATATTCAGTATAATCCTCTCTTGTGATGCTGGGTGGTGACAAGAGACACAGCTCCCAGTAAGCCATGTAGCCACGATCGCAAGGGTACAATATGATACACTCAAAACCATTCTGTACCCAAACAACCATTTGTTTTTTTTTTTTTTTGTTTTTGTTTTTTTTTTTGTTGTTGTTGTTTTTACTTTCAGTACGGTATTTAAGAAATTACATGCAGTATGCAACACCCTATTATAAAATAGGCCCTGTGTAGAGGAGTTTGCCCAACTGTGAGCTAAAAAAGTGTTCTGAGCACTTTTTTTAAAAAGGTTTTCTTTATTTATTTGACACAGAGAGAGAGATCACAAGTAGGCAGAGAGGCAGGCAGAGAGAGAGAGGGAGGGAAGCAGGCTCCCTGTGAGCAGAGAGCCCGATGCAGGGCTCAATCCCAGGACCCTGATATCATGACCTGAGCTGAAGGCAGAGGCTTTAACCCACTGAGCCACCCAGGCGCCCTTCTGAGCATGTTTAAGGTAGACTGGTTTTGATTTGAATCTCACTGATGGCTAATGATGATGAACATTTTTTCATGTGTCTGTTAGCCATTTGTATTTCTTCTTTGGAGAAGTGTCTGTTCATGTCTTCTGCCCATTTTCTGATGTGGTTATCTGTTTTGTGTGTGTTGAGTTTGAGGGTTTCTTTATAGATCTTGGATATCAGCCCTTTGTCTGTAATGTCATTTGTGAATATCTTCTCCCAATCCAGGGGTTGCCTCTTTGTTTTGTTGAGTGTTTCCTTTGCTGTGCAGAAACTTTTGATCTTGATGAAGTCCCAAAAGTTCATTCCCACTTTTGTTTCCTTTGCCTTCATGGGCATGTCTTGAAAGAACTCGCTGTGGTCGATGTTGAAGAGGTTACTATGTTCTCCTTTAGGATACTGATAGATTCCTGCATCACATTGAGGTCTTTCATCCATTTCGAGTTTATCTTTGTATATGGTGTAAGAGAATTGTCATTTCATTCTTCTACATGGCTGGACTAAGTTAGGATGTTTGGTAAGTCAGGTGTATCAATTACATGCATTTTCAACTTACAATATTTTCTACTTATGATGAGTTTACCAGGATGTAAGCCCCTCAAAACTGTAATGAATTTGATTATTATCAATTATCACTGTCATCTTATAAAGAATAATTTAATCTTTTGTCTCTTGAGATTCTCAAAAGTAGGGTTGTTGCTATTTAGAAGACTCTAGACTATCCCCTCCAATTTCATTTTTATGAAAGTGGGCACATTTTCACTTTTTCCACCCTCTGAAAATATTGCAGATCAGTTACTATTGGCTCCCTATAAAAGTGTACCTGTGAGACACATGAGGTTGGGAGACAATGTGGTCTTAAATTCTTACTTATAGTTCTACTATAAATTATTGTTGACATGAGCCAATGTCTCTTTATTTTCAAATGAGTGCACTGAGACAAATTAAATTGCAAAGAGCTTTTTATTCTCAGACAATTTGGAATGTATACATTTATTAATGAATGCAACCGGTAAGACCATAGAGAAAAAAAAGAGAGAGAAAAGAAAAAACACCAATATCATTTTGACGGATCATTTTTATGCAATAATGCTAATGTCTCACTGTGAATTATATATAATAAGTGCAATACACTCAAAATATTTTTCAAATCATGGCTATTTTTGAATTTGGGAAAAGAATACACAATAAAAATAGTACCCATAAGTATTAGTGTTCCCTGTAGTCTTTGCTCACATAAAGTCCAAGAGTAATTATAAAGAACTGATTTTATGGAAAATATAGTGGAAATTAACAAGGACATTAAAATCAGATAAATAAAATTATTTTCATTTTCATGATGTTACCCTCAAAAGAAAAACAATGACAAGCTTTTAAAATAGTTTGAACCTCAAATTTTAAGCCTTACTACTATAAGACATTATCAGAAAATAAAAACGCCCATCAAATAGAAGCTGAAATATTCTTCGACAAAACAGGAAAAAATATTCAATGGAAAAAAGACAGTCTCTTCAATAAATGGTGCTGGGAAAACTGGACAGCGATATGTAGAAGAATGAAACTCGACCATTCTCTTACACCGTACACAAAGATAAACTCGAAATGGATAAAAGACCTCAACATGAGACAGGAATCTATCAGAATCCTAGAGGAGAACATAGGCAGTAACCTCTTCGATATCAGCCACAGCAACTTCTTTCAAGATATGTCTCCAAAGGCCAAGGAAACAAAAGCAAAAATGAACTTTTGGGACTTCATCAAGATCAAAAGTTTCTGCACAGCAAGGGAAACAGTCAACAAAACAAAAAGGCAACCCACGGAATGGGAGAAGATATTTGCAAATGACAGTACAGACAAAAGGTGGATATCCAGGATCTATAAAGAACTTCTCAAACTCAACACACACAAAACAGATAATCATATCCAAAAAGGGGCAGAAGATATGAACAGACACTTCTCCAACGAAGACATACAAATGGCTATCAGACACATGAAAAAATGTTCATCATCACTAGCCATCAGGGAGATTCAAATTAAAACAACATTGAGATACCACCTGACACCAGTTAGAATGGCCAAAATTAGCAAGACAGGAAACAACGTGTGTTGGAGAGGATGTGGAGAAAGGGGAACCCTCTTACACTGTTGGTGGGAATGCAAGTTAGTGCAGCCACTTTGGAGAACAGTGTGGCGATTCCTGAAGAAATTAAGAGTAGAGCTTCCCTATGACCCTGCAATTGCACTGCTGGGTATTTACCCCAAAGATACAGATGTAGTGAAAAGAAGGGCCATCTGTACCCCATTGTTTATTGCAGCAATGGCTACGGTCGCCAAACTGTGGAAAGAACCAAGATGCCCTTCAATGGATGAATGGATAAGGAAGATGTGGTCCATATACACAATGGAGTATTATGCCTCCATCAGAAAGGATGAATACCCAACTTTTGTAGCAATATGGACAGGACTGGAAGAAATTATGCTGAGCGAAATAAGTCAAGCAGAGAGAGTCAAGTATCATATGGTCTCACTTATTTGTGGAGCATAACAAATAACATGGAGGACATGGGGAGATGGAGAGGAGAGGGAGTTGAGGGAAACTGGAAGGGGAGATGAACCATGAGAGACTATGGACTCTGAAAAACAACCAGAGGGTTTTGAAGGGGCGGGGGGGTGGGAGGTTGAGGAACAAGGTGGTGGGTAATAGGGAGGGCACGTACTGCATGGAGCACTGGGTGTGATGCCCAAACAATGAACACTGTTATACTGTAAATAAACAAATAAAAAAAATTTAAATTTAAATTTAAAAAAATTTAAAAAAAAAAGGAAGCTGAAATATTGATCTTTCTTTAGCCTCCTAACCATCTTTGTGTGTATGAAGGGCTCCTTCTCATATGAAAGATTAAATGGCTCCAGTCAGAGGGTTAAAACTAGCAACCTTTACATATGTGGTGGATGTTCCGGTAATTACACCTTGAATATTATTGACAAGGGGGGTAAAAGTTGGGATGGAAAGTGTGTGTGTGACACTACTAAAGGCTGTTCTTCTATTCTAAAAAGCACATTTGAAATAATTTGTCATTTCTTTTATCACTAGTTTATAAGTTTGGTATCAAACCTTCCCCCACAGATTCTTTGACAAAAGTCGCATCGGTGCTGGTATTAAATACTTATGCCACTATCAGCAAAGTTTGACTCATCCCCTGGTATTTTTATTCAGTTCTGGTCTTCAAGTATCCCTGTAATTAATCAGTTACTTTAGATAATTCCCACAGAGGGAATTAAATAATTACACAAAATGATTAGCTTTTCAGCCTTGAGATCTGTTGCTAGACACATGAAAACTATAACATGATCTAGAGTACAATGCCAGATTACTAAATCATTGTACATAAGTGTCCCCAGTGAACATAATTCTGTTTAAGAACAAGAAATGTAATTTGTTTTGCAATGTACAAAGCATTAAAAATAGTTGTATTAAGGCATATATATAAGGAAACAAAATGTTTGAACTTCCAAAAAAAAAAAAAAAAATCCCACCATATAATGAATCAAGAGACCTGCATTCCAGTCATGGTTCCTCAACTCATCAGCTATAGAAGTTGTGCAAATAATTTTATGAGACTATATTAGTTGTTGATAATCATTTCTTTATCTGCAAATCTCAGGGAAGAACCAGAAAAAAAAAATAGGAGAGAAGATATTCAGTATAGCTTATGTCTCTCTCTCTCTCTCCCCCTCTCTTTTTGGTAAGATTTTATTTATTTTAGAGATGGAGAGAGAGAGAGAGCATGTGAGCCAGTGGGGGAAGGAGAAGCAGAGGGAAGTGGACAAGCAGACTCCACTTTGAGTGCTAAGCCCCAACACAGGGCTCCATCCCAGGACCCTGAGATTATAACCTGAGCAGAAATCAAAGAGTTGGACTCTCAACCTGAGCTACACAGGAACCCCTAGTTTACGACTTTCTGATTGACTAAATAACATATTCTCTGGTAACTCTTAGTTCCTTACAAGCAGAAAACTAGCCTCCGGATTAGGTTGGACTTTTTGCTAATTGCTTCTCTTTGAACTGGTTGTTTATGTGGGATAATCACAGCACAGTGTGATATATACATATTACTTTAGATACGTTCCTTGGTTGTTTCATTTGGTTTCTATACCAATTTTGCGTAAATGAATTCCCTTAGGCACCCCAAGAGGTGACCTGGAGATAGCAATGCTGAGATTCATCAGTCTAACCTTACACTGAAATTATATATATATATATATATATATATATATATATGTATGTATATATATATATATATATAAAATACAAATTATATATATAAATTATTATATAAATTATATATATATATGTGTATATATATAAGGCTTTTATTTATTAGAAAGAGAGAGAGAGAGAATGAGCAGGGGCAAGGGGTGGGGAGAAGGAGAAGCAGACTCCCTGCTGAACAGGGACCCCGATGTGGGGCTCGATCTTAGGGCCCTGAGATCATGAATTAACACTGCCATCAAAAGCTTATGAATGTCTGTTTTACTGTAGCCTCATCAGCAATGAGTCTTTGCTTTAATCGTTGTCATTTTGGTAGGTTAAAAAAGAAAAAGTAAGACTTACATTAGGTTAATGAGAACTGAACAATTATTCAGTTTATTTAGACTGCAGTAATGCACCATGACAGAAAGGTATGCTGTACTACTAATAATTTCATGAGCTAAACAAGGAGATTCCGAATAGTTTTAACAGAATTAAAATGAGATTTGACTAGTCTCAAAGGACTCTATATGACAGACATGACAAATTCGGACTAGCCAAAGTAAGAAATCCTGATTAATAAACCAGAAAGACAATTTAAACATTGATGATAAACAAAGGGAACAAATAAACCACCTTAAGTGACTCATCAGATTCAAACCATTTGAATTAACTACATTTTGTATGAAGAAAAAGTTACAATCAGAATATTATAGTTTTCTGGTGTCAGTTATATCACAGAAAAGGCTGACATAAGCAAATACCTTTCCTGAATTCCCTATGAATCTGCCCTTTACTTGGATTTGGAAGGTTAGTGAACTTTCTTCCTGAGTGTGTTTTTCCCCCCGAGTATTTTTAAGTAGGCACCAAGTTTGTCTTTGTGATTGTTTCTCCCTTATGTTTCTATCTTAATCAGTCTGGGCTGCGAAAAAAGAATACCACAGACAGGGTGGGTTATAAACAACATTAATTTCTTTCCCACAATTCTGGAGACTGAGAACTCTAAGTCTAGTCACCAGCAGAATTGGTATGTGGTGAAGTTTCACTTTCTAGTTCATAGATGGCCACTTTTGTGTGTGTGTCTTTGCATGGCAGAAGGGACAAAGGGCCTAGGGCACTAGTCTCTTTTACAAAGGTTTATTCCTCCCAAAGGCCCCACCTCCAAAATCCAAAACCTCGGGCTTTAGGATTTGGGATATGAATTTTGAAGAGTCACACATTCACTCTATAGCCAATTTTTGGCTGGAAAAAATGTCCCCATTAATGTTTTATTATATTAGCTCAATTCTTGCTGGCTTTAGAGTCCTTTTTTTGCTTTTCTTTTAAAAGTAGCTTTCTATTTTCAGATGGTGATAGATTTTCTAAGTTACTTCAAGGACAGGGTTTCTCAATATAGTTCTAAAGTATAGAAGACACTGTCCACTTGAGAGGTCCTGGAGTCAGAAAACTGAAGTTAGGTTCTCAGTTTTCACAAGCCAATGAATTTATGTGACCTTGAGCAAAGCTCTGTCTTCTGACCTTTGTTCATCTGAAAAAGTGGGTGTAATAATAATGACCTCATTGAGTCTTGCTGAGAATAAATGATATACCATGTATCAGTGGTTCTTAAACTTGGGAGCATGTGAGAATAACCAGGGCATTGTTATTTTTCATAACACTTCCAGCTGTTTAATGCATGCTTAATCTTGCAGATGCTGGCAAAATTTCCTACTTTCCCAGCAAGCCTGTGGTCAAACTGGACATAACAAACTTTATAATCTTCTATACAGATACTTTTGGGTGCTGAATCACTTATTTCAGAGGTGATTTGCATTTTGGGATCTCAATCAAGGCATGTTAAGACATGGATCATCTAGCTATTGCTGCTTGGCAAAAAAAAAAAAAAAAAAAAAAAAAACTTCACTGCTGGATGAGAGGAAATGTTTTCAGCCTCTGGAAGATTGGTACACCCTGCCTACCACTGCCGCTTAAATAAAAAGTATGTTTTATACCTCAGGCTGAAATCAGGATTGGAATAGAGTAGACAAAAGGTTGGCTTATTCATTTTGAATGGGCTTCCTGGTAGAAATGGCTTGACTTGTAAGGGAAACAGTGTCTGAATTTTATTGAGTGCCTAATGCATACAATGTAGCTCCCAAACCCACAAAGTGATATTACCATGATTTGTAGATGGGGAAACCACATTTCAGAGAAATGAGTATTTTACCTACCTATATGATAGATTTTTCAATTCTATCTAAAGTGGAGGCCCAGAAAAATTAAGGCCATCCCACCTCAGGTTTAGCCTTAGCATAAGTCATCTTAGCTCCGGCAGCCTTCTCAGACCCCTGTGCCCAAGGGCTGAACTTTCCCCTACTTTACTTTAGTTCTAAGAACTCCCACCCTGCTTTAATAACAGGAACGCCCACCCTGCTTTAGTAACAGGAACGCCCACCCTGCTTTAGTAACAGGAACCCATAAATACCCCTGCCTTAACTAAGCTCAGGGTCCAAGTCCCTACTCCACTGTGTCGGATATACTTGGGCCCAAGCTTAAGCTTGTTAAATAAACCCTTGTGTGATTGCATTGGTGTTGGCTCCTTGGTGGTCTCTCGGAGGCGAAAACTCAGGCATAACACTAACTATTTCCTCTTTTCAATACCACATCAAACCTAGTTTGAGTAATGGCATAGAATTAGGCCAAATTTAAGGAGAAAATAAAAATGTTTACCAGAACAGGTTAACATTCCCAAGGAAATGTTCAAACCACTGTAGCACCCTTTCACATTTGTAAGAGTGAGCCAAAAAATGAACCAATAGCTGGGAACCACAGTAAAATGAACAATTTTGCAGTTGGTCCCAATAGATAAAACAAACTTAATGTTTTCTAATAACCAATTCCTGTGATGAATAGAAGACATTACTTGTCATAAATTTAGGCCAGTCTACACCAGATAGAGTTCTATCTAACTTAAATGAAGTGTAATTGGCATTACAAACATCAGTTCTCATGATAATTTAAGTAATAGGCCAGCCCCTCCCTAGCTTTAGGTAAAGGGTAACCTATGATCTGAACGGCTGATTATAACCCCAAATCTAGGCTAATTAAATTGGATTGGAATTTGAGCATGATGATTAGGAAACACAAGCAATCATAATGAGTAAACTATTTCACAGACTAACAGTGACTGTAAATCCCATTAAAGAGAAACAGGGGACTTGAATATAGATTTGTGAAAGGTAGTACAGAATAGGAATAAAGAACATGAAGTTTCTCATAAGACATTTAACACCTACTTGAGCAACTCACTTAATTCTGAGCTTTAATTTCTCTCTCTTTAAAGTGAGAGGCTAGGGGTACCAGGGTGGCTGAGTTGGTTAAGCCTCTGCCTTCAACTCAGGTCTTGATCCCAGAGTCCTGGGATCCAGGGTAGCCTTGGGCTCCCTGATCAGCTTGGAGTCTACTTCTCTCTCCCTCTGCCCCTCCCCCTGCTTGTGCATATACACACACACACACACTCTCTCTCTCTCTCTAGCTCCCTCTCTCTAATAAATAAATAAAATCTTTAAAAAAATAAATAAATAAAGTAAGAGGATAATGATATCTCTCTCGTGGAACTATTGTTCAGATCATATAAGAATCATGTAATTATAGTCCTTAATACAAAGTTTTACATTGAGGTAAAATGATTACTATACATCGACTTCTGTTTTGAAAACAGTATACCTTCTTTTCAAGTATCTAAAGAATAATCCTCAAATGCATTTTGCTTTCAGCTTTAAAGAGAAGTTCAAGGATGAACTTCTGATGAAACACTGTAGAGAACAATGTGGTAAAACTAGAGGTTAATACAAAATAATAATAATACAACAATGCACTGTCATCAGGAAGTAAACAAACAAAATGGTTTTAAAAACCTTGATAAAACCTTAACTCTCATATCAAAAAAGAAATCTAAAGTAAGCTGAAATCGGGATAATGAAAAAGATGTCAAAACAAATTATATAAAAAGTTGTAAAGTAAGAAGCTGTATATTTTCATCTTTAAAATACTGAATATTCAAATTTAACATTAGAATAAAAATAAACCTTACAGAAGTAGAATGATCTGATTTAATAAATTTAAAAGTGAAATTGATAGAGTAAGAAAAATAGAATAAGCTTAAATATTTGTTCTGCAAAAGGGAAAATAAAATAGCTAAATCATTAGATAACCTGACACAAAGAAATAGGAGAAACAAAAATACACACACACCAGCAAAGATCATAGGTAAACCAGCCACAGACAGAAAGGAAGAACTTGCATGAGACTCCTAAACTCAGATCCAAACAGTTAATTCTCAGTGCAATAACTAATCACTATGAAAAAATAATGCAAAAGAATGATCTCCAAAGAGATGTAAAATTTAAACAGAAACAGTTGTTAAAAATACAGTTATCAACAAGATATTTCATGGGAGATTTCTACAAAATATTAAAGAAATAATCTCAAAGTTAGTTGAAGTGTTCCAGAGCAAAGAAAAAGTAGAAATGCTTCTAGTTATTATAATACCACTTCAGTACCCAAATCCAATAAGACTGTGCTTTGTCACACACAGACATGCATACCATATACACACATGTGCACACACACACACACTTCAGCATCCAATTCCCAATTAGATAATGATTATAGCCTATAGAACAAAAAAATACATTAGGACCCAAACACAACTGAATATCATCTCTTGCTCAGTAAGAGTTCATTTCTTGCTCCCATGAAAGTACTTAGCAAATACTAAGGGTATGTTAGAAGGTTACCACCTGCTTCCCTCCAGGCAGCCATTCCAAAATACAGGATATTGGTGGCACTGCCATTTCCCAAATTTGTTTTCAAGGTCAGCCACTTGGCCGTTGGAAAGGTCATAGGCCAACCTCATGTGGAAGATGTTTATAGGTCAAGCCTGGAAAGGTCTCACATCAATTCCATTCACACTGCTTTAACTATGCAATCACATCATGAGCCCTGCCTGCAAGAAAGCCTGAGAAATATAGTTCCTCTAAGGTCAGCCATTTTCTAGCAATAATTTAATGCCAAGAAAAAGAAAAGATGCATTTTGAGAGGAAACTTACCCTATTTCTCAGGGCAGTTGTGAAGATTAATACCTGTCAAATGGTCAAAATAATGTCTGGTAGATGGAAACTTTCCAATAAATTCAGGTAGTTTCACTGCCAATAATGTTTATCCCTACTCCTACTCTACTTTATGGTCTTATCTCCTCCCTTATATTGCAGTTAGAAGACTTGAAAGTGCAAGACAAAGAACTCCAATCCGATGGTTTGAATGAGCAAGTGTCATAATGGCATTTAAAAGAAGGCCCAGGGGCGCCTGGGTGGCTCAGTGGGTTAAGCCTCTCCCTTCGGCTCAGGTCATGATCCCAGGATCCTGGGATCGAGCCCCACATCGGGCTCTCTGCTCCGCGGGGAGCCTGCTTCCTCCTCTCTCTCTGCCTGCCTCTCTGCCTAGTTGTGATTTCTGTCAAATAAATAAAATATAAAAAAAAAAAAAGAGGAAAAAAAATAAATAAAAGAAGGCCCAAATTATGGCAACTTTAAGGTTCCTGAATACTACAACTCAATAACATAAATAAATGTGCAGTTTCTTGTTTTTATTTCGACAGTTCAGCATGGATTAAAATTTTGTCCTTATGGCTGATCCCATCACAAATGGAAAATGATCTGGAAAACGGAAAATGATTAGAAGACTAGAGGCAACACTATTTCTTTTTGTATATTTTACCTTTTTTTCTGTATTTTTTTCCTTCACCTTTGCCCATTGTAATTTTATTTCTGTTGGGATTGTGCTGTCTGCTTTGCCTAACCGGTCCCAAACCAGATGGAATGATCTGGAAGACTTGGCCTATGACCTCATATTACAAAACAGCCCCAGAAACTGTGCAGTGGCGGGGAGGTAACCCAAGCTTGGCATAGTTTGGTAGAAGATGAAAAGTGACCTGGTGTGAGAGCCTCGCTGACTCACAAAGGACCTATCTCAAGGTGGAAGTGAGCTTTTCACATAAGCATATTTTCGGATGGGTCCTTTCTGGACAGGTTGCTTGCCCTCTGTGCACCTGCAGGGCCCCCTGGGTCTGAAGCAGAGCCCTGAGTGATCAGCTGCCAAGAACAGTTACCAGTAGCAGAGACACAATGCCTAGAGCACCAGGGAACCTGCTAAGAACCAAGACCACCAAGACCAGGGAAGGGAAGGGGCTCTTGGCTTAGTGACAGGCGTAACAGCCACTCTCCTCTGGGAGCTGAGTGGGTATGTCACAGGGAGTGATCCAGGTCTAGCCTGGTCTGTGCTCCCAGAGAACTAGAATATCTCCATGAACTAGAAATCTTCAAAAAATGTTTCTTAATCCCATTTGCCAGACTAGGCGACATTTCCACTACTAAACTATTGGCAGAAGGCTTAACCAATCAGAATTTAACCTTTAAGTTAGGGCTAGGGCCAACTTTCCTTCAGTTAAGGGATGGAGAGAGGGAAACACTCAAAAACAGTAGATTATATCAAGAGAAAAAAGGAGTAAAGCTCCTCAGCATTCAACTAATAGTGTTTGCTACAACTCATCACTTATTTCCTAGATTGCTATAAAGTCCTATTAGTGTTGATTTGGGGTTTCTTTGTTCATTTTTGTTTTAATTCTAGCCTCTCTACTTGGATGACATTCCATATGCTACGGCCAGGTGCATTTTCCAAAAGGACAGCTCTTATTTATTACATCCCAAAGAGCTTCAATACATTTTCTACTAGCATTTCACTGTATAGTGTATTTAATTTTGCATTCACTGAATCCTCTGCATTGCATCCTCTTCCCCTAGAGAGCTAAATGGCTCCCTCTATCACCTCATTTAGGTCTTCACTAAAATACCATATATTTCAGTAAGCCCTGCTCTACCATTATGTAAAAGTCCAACTAGTTTCAACCTTCCATATTACCCCTTCATATTTTATGTTTCTCTAATAAATTAACATTATCTGACATACTTTCTATGGGAAACTTACACATGTTTACCACTAAGCTTTAAGCTCTAAGAAGATAGAGATTTTTAAATGTTTTGCTCACTGCCCTATCCCTGAGGACTAGAATAATACTTGCTACACATTAGCTGCTCAATAAAGTTGTTGAATAAGTGAATAAATGGATGGCTATAAAAATTAATCAAACATTTTAAGTTGCAAAATGTGAGAAGGTCCTAAAGACCTTAAGTATTCAAATGAAATCATTGATCAAACCTTGCTTTTAAACTTCTCTTTGCATTTTAAAATTTTGTTTTTATCCTTCATAACTGAATGCTCACACAGTCAACATCAATCCAAGGTTAATCTTATCCAGCATTTCCAGTTACATCCATTTTTGTTTTGATTGTGCAAAGCCTACAAAAATTACATTTATCTTTTTAAATTCAGTGTTTGAAAGGTAGTTTGGAAGAATCAGTTATGTCAAGAATGTAAAAATATTGAAAATGCAAAGATGCAAAATGACTGCAGTTTTAAATTTACACCCTATAGATTACTTCCAAATGGAAACCTTCAGATCTTTTATATATCCTCACTGGTTACCAATTTTATGACTGCCCTGAAACCTCCGCTTCAAAGTTTGGTAAATTGGCCTATGGTTCCTAAATAGTTGTTCCTCCCTTTAGTGTCCCATCCTACTATGTTATGATATTCTCTGACCAATGATTGTGTAAAGGGGCTTATACATTAAATTTGAGCAGTCATTTAAAAAAGGAGTCAGAAGTTTCTATCAGATCTCTTCTCCTTCTATCGTACGAAGGGTACTTTTCAAAGATGGGCTCCTCACTGATCTGAGTCCTGAGATGATAAGACTTTTGCAATGGTATCACATAACAGCTGTGGTAGACACAAACATGTACCGTAAGCAACACATAAGTATTTCTTGTAAGAAACATAAAATCTTTTTTTAAAAATATTTTATTTATTTGACAGAGAGAAATCACAACTAGGCAGAGAGGCAGGCAGAGAGAGAGGAGGAAGCAGGCTCCCTGAGGAGCAGAGAGCCCAATGCAGGGCTCGATCCTAGGACCCTGGGATCATGACCTGAGCTGAAGGCAGAGGCCTTAACCCACTGAGCCACCCAGGTGCCCCAGAAACATAAAATCTTAGTAAGATTTTTTTGGCTTGTTACTGTGGCAAATAGATCCTGTGACCCACAGTGATTTCCCACTTTCTCATATCTATGTTCCTGCGTAATGCCCTGGCTTTGGTGCAGGCTGGCCCTAGTGATTTGCTTCTAATGAATGAATATGGCACAAGAGATGAGAGGCCATCCTTGTTATCCCATGTATTATGTTATATAATGGGCCTTAGTAAACAAAGGTAAGAGATTTAGTGTAAGCAACCATGATGGAGAACTTCACTAGGCAAGGGACTGCAGATGACCTCTAGAAACTTCAGAATGACTAAGATCTGAGAGCAGTCTCAGACAATAGCCAGCAAAAACATGGACCCTCAGGCATTTGACCTAAAGTAATGGATTCTGCCAACAGCCTAAATGAGTTGAAGCTGAATCCTTTCCTCATGGGGCCTCCAGATAAGAATGCACCCAGTCAACATTTTGGTTGTAACGTAGGTGAGACCCTGAGCCAAGTGCCCAGGTGGGTCTTGCCCAAACTCTTAATCCAAAGAAATGATGAGATCAAAACAATGTGTTGTTTTAAGTCACTATGTATGAGATAATTTGCTATAAGGCAACAGAAAACTAAAATAGTTGTCATAGAAAATGCCTATCAGTATCATACACCTAATCTCAAATATTACCTTCTTCAACCGGGGACCAGAAATGATCCTTCCCACTCTATTTCCCTAGAATATTGTGCCATGATATGTCACTTAGCACTTTTTATCTAGACACCTATTAATCTTTACATGCTATTTCTAGCTTTCAAATTTCCGCTACCCAGGATAGCGCTTTTCATTTTTATTTGCCCAGGTTTAACACATTACTTTTTTTTTCCCCCTTCTTCTTTTTTAATGTAGGCTCCCACCCAGAATGGAGACCATTGCAGGGCTTGAACTCATGACCCCAAGACCAAGACCTGGAATGAGATCAAGAGTTAGATGCTTAACCAATTGAGCCACCCTGGTGCCCTATAACACATTACCTTTTTTTTTTTAAGATGTTATTTATTAAAATCTGGGTATTGGTGTTTTTTTTTCCTCTCTTTCCTTTTTAATCAAGACTTGTAGTGTTGTAAACCTGCCTCACAAAATACATCGTAATAACTTTTCTTTAAAAAAAAACAAAAACAAAAACTAAGCCTTTACACCATCATTTCTAGTGGTACATTATTCTTGGCAATGTTACGCACCACTTCGATTTCCCCATCGTGGCCCCTATCACTTCATTTGATATCCCTTTTGACCCACCCATCTCCTTCATATATGGGCATGTCCATAGACTGACAAAGAAAGTTTACATTTTTGAATAAAGATGCAAAGTATGCAAAAAAACATTAATACTGATGCAAAAAATAAAAACAGAAACAAGGCAGAGGAAGGTGGTTAAGCTCTCCTCGACCTGTTGGAATGGAAAAAAAAAAAGATGTTATTTATTTATTTGATAGACAGAGATCACAAGTAGGCAGAGAGGCAGGCAGAGAGAGAGAAGGAAACAGGCTCCCTGCTGAGCAAAGAGCCTGGTGCGGGGCTTGATGCCAGGACCCTGGGATCATGACGACCCAAGCCGAAGGCAGAGGCTTTAACCCACTAAGCCACCCGGGTGCCCCAACACATTACTTTTAAATGAAATGTATTAAAGTTAAATAATTCAGGAAATTTAAAAGTCTATATAAGCATTTTGACTATCATAATTTTTTGCATAGTCATTAATATTAATAAAGAAAGAAAAATACTTTAAAAAGATAACCCATAATCCCTTTTCATTATTTTAGACTTTTTAGGTTGTATTTGTAGAGTTTTCTGGTAAACAAAATGAAACTACTTACTTCAACTTCTTTGTTGCAATTGAGCAAATGATTAATTGTGTGGCTTCCTTAAGGTGATTATGTATTGATCTGTGATTCTCTTCCACTTGGTTATAATTTCTCATTAAACTTACACGTCCCTGTTACTGCACTTTCTTTTCACAGTGTACAGACTACTATTATTGAATATATCCCACATCATCATGGAATAGTAGGCACAGTGAAAAAATATATAATCATGAAATAGCTATAGATAATGGCTTAAGTAATTGATTACCAAAACTGCTGAATCATGCAATCAACTTGAGAGTAGTTATTTGCCAATGTACCTATGTTATACAGATATATTAGTGGACACCAAGGCTTTGGGCTTGCATCCATTCAGAAAAATGTATTTAAGACTAGACTAGAAGTATGGAATATTTGTAAAGTCCAGACAGCATGATAAATCTGATATACTCTGTATATATAAAGATTTATTTGCTTATCATTCATCTCTTTTTACTAGAAAGTAAGTCCATTTAGGGCAGGAGATTTCATCTCCCACTTATTCACCAATGCATATTACAAGGACATAGCACCTCATACGTAATAAATGTTAGAAGAATTAGGGTTTTATATTATCTTGGCAATGAAAAAATAAACTTAGGGGTGCCTGGGTGGCTCATGTAAGAGTCTGACTCTTCATTTCTGCTCAGGTCATGATCTCAGGATTGTGAGATTGAGCCCTGTGCTGAGTGTGGAGACTGCTTAAGATTCTCTTTCTCCCTCTTCCTTTGCCCCGTTACCCCCATCACTCATAGAACATGCAAGCTCTTGGGGGAAAAAAGAAAGAAAAAAAAAAAGGGAAAAAATAAACATATTAAAGTGAATTATAAAAGATAGGTCTTCTACATTCTGGCTCTCTTGACCTTCATTCATCTTATACACAACTTTTTATTTTTTACCCATAGGCAGCACCAACTGATATACTCTGTATGAACGTGGATAATACACATAATTTAACAGTTGTTTTGCGGGGGGGTTTTGTTTTTTGCATAAGCTGGTTGGGCATATCCTTAGGATTTTATATTGTCACTCTATTCTCTGAGTATTTCTTTTTGTCATGACGCCCAGAGAAGTGGAGGATTCAATGGACTCTTGTCTCTGGGCAGTACAAATAAGGACTCCCCTCTTTTTCATGTGTCCTCTCACCATGTCAAAGGCAAGATCTTCCTCGCTGAGGAAAGTTAGAAGAAGAGAACATTGCCCATAGCCATAGCAGCCCTTCCATCATCACAGACATGGACGGATCTCATCAGGAAAACATATTTGTTCTTCGTAATGGTGAGAGTCTGCAGATTTGAGGACCAAGGATGGGAGAGGCATGCTTGTTCTCAGGGTCTATTCTGTCAGTCTCTTGGATCAAGGGTTTTGGTGTAGAGCTAGCTGTTTGCTATCCTTAAGTGTATTTAACACCCTCTTAGGGAGGCATCAAGGTTAAAGGAGCTAAATATCAGGAGTCTGTGATTTATAATCAATAAAATGTCACTGCAGTTTCTGGCATGTTCAACAATGATAAACAGGAAGTTTTTTTCCATTTTTTTCTTTTTGCAAAATGCAAGGCTGACAGTTGTTGGATATGTAAATTATACTCAGAAAATGTTATTTTCATCTGAGAAATAAATGGCTACTTGAGTAATGAGCCCAAAAGAATGAGTGATGACCGTTCGTTTTTGCCTTCCCCATCTTGTAAGCTCTTCTTGAGGAAAAACATACTATCGCTATTGAAGTAATTACAATTGATGTCTGAGTTACAACAAAAGATAATCCATTTTCTTCTAAGTGACAAAACCAGAGCTGTCAGGAAAAATGGAAGTGCATAGGAATCATGATATAAAAATAGTATGAAGAGTGAAAATGCTAAATAGTGACTTAAGATCTCTCACTGAATATAGAGGAGGTCACCATATAAAGTATCTGTCTGTTGATATGACCTTTTTTTATTCCAGCAAAGATTAATAGTAAACATTAAAATCATTTTCAAGGTATGTACTCTAAGAAATTCTAGCACAGTCTATACTACTTCAATATTTACTGATGCTAAATTAACTAGTGCCACAAAAAACTTTCAAAGATCATGTGAAAAGGTGATTACATCTGTAGTAAGACTGTGACCTTATTCATCTCACATCACTGTATAAGTGAAAACAAGGAAATGGAATAAGGATGAAAAATTTCAACTTGAGCTATGGTGTTGGCGGGACATAATCCTACTATTATCTAGTGTCAGGAACTTTGGCCATGTGCTGAATGGATTACTGCACAGTCTTCCTCCAAGCCACAGAGCTAGATTATACTTGGGAGGGTGGGACTAGATGTTTCCTTCAAAGAATGTCAGTAAGGAGTCCATGGGGTGGGTTCCAAGGCAAAAAACTTGAAACTTGGTAGACTGGTCTTAGATTGAAGAAAATAAAATACTTCCAATTTGCCTGGGTATAGCCTTCTTTTTGACTTAATGCCCTAGGAAGAAAAGAGACCCAGAAATCTCTAGGGTGTACGAGTGTGTGCATGTTCCTGGGGGCAGCCATGTGACGTGTCCTGGTTGTGCAGGTGCTCTGAAATTATTTTCTTCAGAGTGTTTCTTATATTATTCAATGTTCTATAGAAAGAAGACTTGAAATACCTGATTAACAGAGGCTGCTGAGGTTGAATTCTGATCCCTCATCAGGACTAGAATAAAATGAAAATGACTGAGGAAGCTGATATGCTCTACTGAATAAAGAACAGCATCACAGGTTCAAAGTATGCTGAATAATTCACGGGAGAACAGGTTACCTCTGCTGAGGACTAGGTCTGCATAGAGTGCAAATTAGTTGTATTTCCTACATATGCCCTCAACCGACCTAGAAATATGATATTGTAATATATTATTATATCACAATATATTATTAATATATAATATTATAATATAATGTGATATATTATAAATATATATAAATATATATTGTGATACTTTAGCATATATGAAGCATAATATGTGTGTTTTACTACATGGAAAACTAAAGCAGGGAAGTATGGGATATTAGAGGTACAACAGACCTTAGAAATCATTTCTTTCTAACCTGCGTTCCTTGGATGGCTTAGAGTCCAAAAGGTTGTCAATAGCAATTAGAAGTTATTTTGAATGTTTAGGAAGCCTAATGGAAATCATAAATTATCACAATCATAAAGCCTAACTGGATAAATGTAACCACAAGAGTCTTAACAGATGTTATCACTGGTCATTCCTTTCTTATACAAAGTTCTGAATGTGTCCACACTTCATAAAATATTAATTAAAAATAGAGACAAAATGTCTCCTAATCAATGTAATAGGACAGATATATCTTTCAAATCATAAGCACAGTATTATAATGGAAATTTGGGGTTGAAAATGTTGGCAGTCATTAATCTGGTTGAACCACATCTTCTACCTTGTTCTCCTCATCATGTAACAGAGTAGAAATCTGAGGCTAGGAATAGTTAGTTCACTTACTCAATGTAATAGTGTTCATTAATGTTAGAGATGAGACCAGATATGGGGTCTCCTGCATCCCACTAATTTCACTAATAATTCTGCAATACTATATGGGATATATGTACAAATTTGAGTTACAAAAATATTATGAAATAAGATAAATTATAAAATATACAAAATATAATAAAATAAAATAAAAATTGCAAGTTTTTATATGTCATATGGCTGTATCTGTTCTCTCCTCATTAATTAAAAATTTCATTCTAAGTATTCTCTATTTTAAAGTAAAACATATTACAGAAAAAAGTATATGTACACCTTACTGCTATCAGAACCACCAAGATAGATAAATGAGAAACTAGTGAGAGACAGGTAAATATGACAACAGAGGTAAACTGTTATCAACTATATATGCATAAATTTGCATACACACATAAGCATACATTTACATATATTAACAAACATATAGACACACACACATTCACATATATATGGCTATCTACTTGGCTTGCTCAGGTGTCTATTATTCATTGAAGCACAACATATTGTCCGATGCAGGATTTATGAGAGTAATAGATGGTTATACACTTCTATGGAGATATTTTACACATCCCCCCAACCCACTCACAGATCCCTTATTTCTCAATTGCTTTGTTTTGCATATCTTTAGTGTGAAAATTTAAACTTGACTGTATATGTAAAAATATGAGTATATTATTTACTCTCTTCTTAAAGAATGAGAATGGCATTTTGTATACAATTTCTCACAATGAAGTTTACTTAAAAAAGCAAAAAGTCTAGAATTTGACATCAGGATCAAGTAAGCCAAAAGAACAAGAGATTTCTTGCCCTACATGAGCAGAATGTCCTGGAACACAACTAGACTTAAGGTATAATTATATCCAGGTCCTCCCGTGATGCTGTTGGAATTCTCTTTATCACTATTGGCTTATCCACACCAGCCTTTTAAAAGACCTCAGAAAAATCTAGATCTATATTTTATCAGTTTATCAACTTCAAAAAAAAAATGTCTAGTCTGTACTCGAAGTTCAAGCAGATACTTTACAGGAAGATCTGTCTGTAGCCTGGTGTGAGTCACATGACAACCAATATGGAATGAAGGAACCATGGTCTGCTGCCCCCATGGTTACACAGATGGGTTGCTAGAAGTAGAGCTATTTTAGCACTGAGTTAGAAGGAAAGGGGTCAGGGACAAAGACCAAACTGCTAACTTCTAAAGCACCCAAGACAGCAGTAGGCACAATTTTGTGTTTCAGTGAGTCACATGCTTATTGAAATCATTTCTCATATAGTTAATATATTACATACCACTTACTTTATTGGAGTTCTATAAAGCTCTTTAAATAAACAATTAATTTGGACATTCTAAATTTTATATTGTTTTTTATCAATTTAGTTACAAAATATTTAAAGTAAAATTATATGTTAAATAAAATTAAATTTAATTAAATTGATGTGTTTCACAAAAGTTTGGTTCTTATTAACATAGGCCAAATTTACAAGGTTTTTCTTTCTTTTTTTTCCTTAAAGAGTCTTCAGTTGTTTTTTTTTAAAACTGAGTTTTTAAAATCACTTTGAATCTCTGTGTAGTGTATCAGCTTGTATTATAATTCTAGTATCTTTCATTAGCTGTAAGAGCATGGATTAATGTGCAGTTTAATAAATCAGAATTTGATGTCTGGTAATGTCTAATGAAGACAAAATTGCAAAACACTAGAGCATGAAAAATGGTGATCTATATATTACAGTATGGTCATCAGTTAATAGGTTGAAAAAAAAGTACCTATATTTTCATACATTTGAATTGAATTATTATGGATGCTTCTTTTTGAAAAAGTGGAAGAGGTTGTATAAAATGGTTCCAGATGACTAATAAATGAACGTATATGCCATGTTGCGGTTGATTATCAGGGGAAAAAGAGTAATCTTATAAAGCAACATTATCTAGTATCAGAATGTAAACAAATAAAATGAAACAAATTTTAGAATATCTAGTACAAGTAGATGTCTGAAAAGAAGAGGTTTTTTTGTTGTTGTTTTGTTTTTACTTTCTTGTATAAGTAACTTTAAAAAATGAGTTGGAAAGAACAAAATGTGCTGAATGCTTTTAGTAAGTCTAGGACAATATTATAGGTTTATTCACTAAGGAGACAAAGTTTGATGATTCCTCTATTTCAAATAATTATAAAGGCAAGACATGTAACAGATACTTTCAGAAACTCCATGTTCCATTTTCAAGAGAAGCAGAGACTATGAGAGCTTGTTGTACCGGGGCGCAGGTAACTCGGAGCACTGAAAGGTTGGTGGCCCTGAGGAAAACCTTAGAGGAATGGAACAGAACTAGTGTATGTACGCACTTACCCCTCATCCTTTCAACAGAGCATCCTGGAAGGCATTTTCATCTGTTTGGTCTGCTGATATTGAGCCCATATTGCCCATAGCACTGACCTTGATAATGTACCTCTCATTTGCCTTCCCCACTTCCTTCTCTGATGCTTCCCAGGACCTTGCTCTTATTTCCTAAGACCATCTCTCAAATTAACCACCTGTACCCAAATCCTTGTGTTAAACATAGTGTAGAAAAAGAGTAAAACAACAATTTGGAAATTTTTTAAATCCCAAAAAGAAACACTGGTCTGTTAGTGCATAGAATGTATTTATAAAAAATAAAGATGTATACTTTGCTTAAATATTATAGGTTTCTTACATTACTGAATTTCTTGTTTAGGTTTATATTTTTGCTATGGTCTTAAAATCATGTTTGCATTTTAAATATATTTACACTTTGTTACCTTCAAATAATTAGTGTATTTTTATTTGAATTATTTTGTTTTTATTGAGTTATAATTGGCATATGATACTATATGTTAATGTCAAGTGTACAAAGTGATTTGATATGTTTATACATTATGAAATGTCCACCCCAATAGGTTTAGTTACCCTCTGTCATGATACACTGTTATTATGATATTATCAGCTATATTCCCCATGCTGTACATTACATCCCCATGATCCATTTATTTTATAACTGAAGTTTGTTGTGCTCGCTTCGGCAGCACATATACTAAAATAACTGAAGTTTGTATCTCTTTATCCCCTTCACCTTTTTTGTCTATCCCCACACCTCCCCCCACCCTGTTGTTGTCTCCCCTTCAGCAACCACCAGTTTGTTCTGAGTCTGTTTCTGTTTTGTTTGTCCATTTTTTTTAACTCTGCATTTAAGAAATCATATGGTATTTTCTTTTTCCAACTTATTGCACTTAGTATAATACCCTCTAGGTCCATGCCATTGTCTCAAATGGCAAGATTTCAGTCTTTTTTTATGGCTGAGCAATATTTCATAGTGTGTTTGTGCATATGTGTTTGTGTGTGTGTATCTTACATCGTTATTCATCTATTGATGGACACCTATGTTGCTTCCATATCTTGATAATAAATAATGTTGCAACTAATGTATATCTTTTTGAATTAATGTTTTCATTTTCTTTGGGTTAAGACTCAGAAGTGGAATTGCTAGATCAAATAGTAGTTCTATTTCTATTTTTTTTTTTTTTGAGGAACTTCCATACTTCTTTTCATAATGGCTACACCAACTTACATTCCTACCACTAGTGTATGAGGGTTTCCTTTTCTCCACATCCTCACCAACGTTCATTATATTTTGTCTTTTTGATAAGTCATTCTGACCGGTGGTTTTGATTTTCAATTCCCTGATGGCTAGTGACGTACAGGATCTTTCCGTGTGCCTGTGGGCTGTTGAAACCATGTTTTAATAAACATTTATGACTTAAATGACAAAGATAGAATCCCTAAAAATGTGTTATCATGCCTTTTTAAACAGTACATATAACCATTCTTATCCCTAGTCAATTTTATCTGATCTCCAGATCTTACATATGGTGATAAAATTTTGATTACGTTATTTAATATTCAGGATCTAGATTCATAACTATAAAATGGCAAAAATATCTTTTATACTTAATAGCTTTGTGAGAAAGCCACCAGGTCACAATAAATATTTGGTCCTTCATCATATAAAAAGAGGGATGCCTGACATAATCGAATAACAGGCACTTTACAGGTTAGTAATTACCTCAATATTACTAAGAAAGCTCCCCTGTTTACCTCACAATGTGAAAAAAGTGTCTCATCATTAAACAAGCCCAACCTTCCTTGGTTAATAATATGTAAAAAATGTTATTAATAAGAACATGTGTATATTTTAGATCACATAGGTTCACAATCATGTCTCTGCACAAAGCCCTAAAGACAGAACTTTTGCACAATATCTGTCAACAAATTGATTCCATATAGGAGTAGATATAGATGTTATAGATATAGATGTTACAGGAACAGACATGGTAATGTAGCTTCAAATATAAAATGCCTTTGAAGTTATATAGTAACCCTGGTCTAAAAATCCAATTAAATTACTAATTCTATATCAGAACAACTCTAAACAAATGCATTTGGTCAAGTCTATGCTTAAGAAACAGACTTGTGGCCACAGGAAGAGGCCAGCTGACATCTGACCCTGCTGCTAACAATGATAAAGTTTGGTCTGTGATTTATGAAATCCCAGATTACAGGCAGTGATGAATATCACTTTATGGCAGCTTGGAACATTGACAAACATGGGCATCTCAAAGAAGGAGTATCTTATTCCATTATAGGCACGGCAGATGAAGTCTGATAGAAATGAATAGAATGGTCCTTGGTTCCTGATCACAGTTTCACAGGCAGAAAAAGCTACTTTGCCCTAGAAATATACCAAAATTACAAGATCTATTACTGTCCCAGTTCAGACTCCCTAAATAAATGAACCCTGAGAAACTTCAAGTCTGACTCTCTAGCAAAGCTCAAAAATAAACTGTCTCCCTATCAACATGTTTTCCTTAAAAAATCAGACTTCTGATTATTGGCATTCCAGAAACATATCACTTATTAGTAGAATATCTCCACTAAGCAAAAGAGTATCTTCACATGAACTAATAGTTCTAGTAAAATATCTCTAGCTCATAAAAATAAAGTATACTCCTTGAATATATATTCTGGTCTCTGCATAGCATTTTCCATTAAGTGTTGAAGGGTTCCTTGAAGAAATAGCTCATTTTGGAGCTGTGGGATAGGACATATAAAAGAGGAGTCTAGAATACCTCAAACCACCAGATCAGAAGAATTCTTTCAAAGATAAGAAGGATCAAATCATGATGTCTCAGGCAAACTTAAAGAAGCTACCACAGGGGACATAATTTGGCTATAAATAAAAATAATAGCAACAGATAAAAAGGCAGTTCATGTTAATGCAGATACAGTATAATTTAAATCATGAAATCTGTGAAATCTGATCCCAATTGACTTAATCAATTCCTATTATTGAATTGAATATTGTTTAGCATTATTGAAACTAAGTGCAGTTTTTCTGTACAGATGCCATCAAAGTAGTATTGGAATCCCTCATTTTACATTTTTATTTATTTTTTTTAGTGAGTAGTCGCTGTATTGAATAGATCTTGTCTCTAACCTGAGTATTTTCTTTTACCACCTGCATTCCTATGGTTGCAGCCTCTAAGACCAGTACTCTTACTGAGGAGAAGGCAATGAATAGAAAGCATAGTTCAAAATCTGTCATTTTTGAGTTTTCTGACTCTTAAAATATGATTTTATTCTGAAGAATCAGAGATAAATGCAATAATAAAGGTTCACATGTCACTTTACCTCCCATCACCAATATAAGACAGATATTCATAACCATAATGATAATAATTAATTTCATTATTCCATTTTATTTCCCAGACTGTTGCGACTATGGGTACGTATTTTTAAGCATTTCCATAGCTACTTATATTTATCTATACCTGATTCTCGTGTCCTACTTTAGGAAAAAAAAACTCCTCAAAAAGGAAATAAAATTATACTGAAACACTGCTAGAGAAAAGGCTTTTAAAAGTATACTAAAATGTAATCACATTTAACTAAGCCTTTAAAATCTAAGAGTAGATACTTCAAAGGGAACACACATTTGAGATAAAAATTTATCAAATCTCCTAATGTCTTTTTCCCCTACCACTTGTCACTGGATTTGGACTGTCAAAAACATCCAAATGCTTTAAATAAATTAGATAAAATGGATGTGTCTTGTCCTTCCATGGCTACTAGTGATTATCATCCCCAGTTTAGTTTATTTTTCTTTTTTTTAAACCTCAATATAACCATTAATCCTGCTTTTATAATACTTTCTGAATTTACTCTGGAGGAAAAATCCTTTTTTGCACATTACACATATTCTGCTGATAAAACTAATTTTGCTACCAAGACACAGAAGTATAGCCAGAAAGGACCTAGGCTTGCCAATGACCAGTAGCAGAACTCCATACACACCCTCTGGGGAGGGGAGGCGAACCATAAGAGACTATGGACTCTGAAAAACAACCTGAGGGTTTTGAAGGGTCAGGGGTGGGAGGTTGGGGGAACAGGTGGTGGGTGATGGGGGGGCACGTTTTGCATGGAGCACTGGGTGTTGTGCAAAAAGAATGAATACTGTTACGCTGAAAAAATTAATAAAAAGGAAAAAAAAAAAAGAAATAATAATATGCATGGAAAAAAAAAAAAAAATTAACACATTCCACCAGTTACAATAATCCAAACCAGTTCTGGGAATTGTGTTGGTTAGGCTTATAAATTCTAACCTCCCCTCCCACTCTGGCCAACAGGATGCCTCAGAAAGAACAGTCATCCATGATATATGGCTATCAAAAAGACGATCGGATTCACCAAAGGCCTAAAGTTCTTGCTGAACTGGAGAACAGAGCCAATTCAAAAGAAATAAAGCTGAGAGATGCCTGTGTCAGGATTTGGGTCCTAAATCAAGCTGTGCTTGAGGCCAGAAGCCCCCAGTACCTCAGAGATAATGATCTCTGAGTAAGATCATATCCTTCCCTTATTGCTGGAGCTGAGAGGGTATTATGGTGCTGAATTGTATCTTCCCCAAAATGCATACACTAAATTCCTAAACTCCAGTAATGCAGAAGACATCATACCCTCAAATTAAGCCTACCATATTTTTAATCTGAGGAATTTAAAAAAAAAAACATTAATGCATTAAGCATGCCTCCATTACTACACAGAGAAATAAAATACTCATCATTTTAACAATGATGAAATGACCTGAAAAAAGTCGTAATCCCTTCTTTTTCAAAAGTGTTGAATGTATGGGTGTGTTCTTCTGAATAAAAGCCAATTATTTGGTTTATGTAAGCCATTTTGAAACCGGATTCCCTATCAATTAATGACAACTAAATGATCTGACTGACACATGCTATTTCTGAATACAGCACTACTGAAATTATTTTGTTACCCCAACTGCCTAGATTTGCTTTATTTAGGACCCTGTAAAGCAAGTTGCAATTTATTTCATGACCCAAGCAAGAGAAGACACTTTCTGAGCATTGACAAAATAGTGTTTTTCTCTCTCAGTGATCACAGGAAAAAAATCCAAAGCAACAAAGCATACATGCAACTTTGACAGTATAGATCTTGGCTTAATCATACACAGTTGTCGTCCTCTGCTTTCAATAACTCAATTTCCCCAAAACTCTCTTGACAGTAAAACTTGATAGTTCTCTTCTCTGGAACCTTTATGAAATGTTCACACTTAAGTGCCTGCACCCTTGAGACTTTCAACGCTCCACGGTTGGAGGTGGAGTTTTCTCTCAACCCTCTACTTAAATCCATTGCAAAGCAAAATCACAGCTGACTCTGATGATAAATCACTATATTACAACCATCAGGGCATTTAATTTGTGCCTAAAATCAATTGGGACTTGCTGATGCCAAAAAGTAATATATTGTCAGTTTAAAAAAAAAAAAAAAAAGACCTGGATATTACACTTCCATGCAAGATGAACCGTTTGTCACCTTGATGACCAAGCAACAATTTACAGGCTGTAAAAACCAAACAGACAAATTGTAAGTAAAATGCACTTTGACTTTAACATTGACATTTGTGGGATTTGGCTGGAGTTAAAAAAAAAAATCAAATGGCTTTGTAGAAAAATGGAGAAATATGTAATAGTATTGAAGCTTGTTCCAGAAGGAAGTGTTTGTTGCGGGTGGAGTGGGGGATGAGAGGAGGTTGATGGTTGTAATTCCTTGACTAAAGACTTCTAATTAGCAAATAATGTTTAACTAAATATTAGCAAGTTATAGGTTACCAACTAATCCATCGGTTCATTCATCAATTATTAGTACATCAAATACCATGATAGAACATTGGAATCATAGCTCTGTGCTGCTGGCTAGAGACATTTTATCCAGATAGTGACAAATAGAGCTAGGTCTTAGTTTCTGCCAGAATTTACAACCTAATATGTATACACACACATACATACATATAGATAGATATTGATATCACAATTAAGAAAAGAAATAGTGCAAAAAAAGGATTTAAGTAAAAAGATTTATATCAACCACGATGAGAAAGGCATGAGGCATTTAAATGTTTATTGTGTGGCTGGCATTGCATAAGACAAATAACATTTTTACTTTTGATTCCCCCTACCCTATGCAAGAAATACTATTGAAACCAAATTTATTATTGAGAAAAATAAGTTTTGCAGGTGAACAATTTCCCTAAGTTTATGTAGCTTTTTTTTTAATTTTATTTATTTATTTGACAGAGAGAGAGATCATAAATTGGCAGAGAGGCAGAGAGAGAGAGGGGAAACAGGCTCCCCGCTGAGCAGACAGCCTGATGCAGGGCTCTATCCCAGGACCCTGAGATCATGACCTGAGTTGAAGGCAGAGGCTTAACCCACTGAGCTACCCAGGTGCCCCATGCTTATATAGCTTTTAAGAGAACAGCTATCCTTTGAACCTATGTCTACTTTACTGCAAATTCTGCTCTCAACTTCCATACTTAGGAGAGAACATAAAAAGGAGGGGAACAGAGATACCTGGGTGACTCAGTTGGTTTAGCATCAGGCTCTTGTCTGCTTGGGTCATGATCTCAGGGTCTTGTTCTAAAGGCGTCAGGCTCTGTGCTCAGTGGGGAGTCTGCTTCAGGATTCTTTCTCTTCCTCTGCTCCTTCTCTCTAATAAATAAATCTTAAAAAAAAAAGAGAGAGAGAGAGAGAGAGAAAGAAAGAAAGAAAGAAAAGAAAAGAAGAAGGAGGGGAACAGATGGTGATGCCAATGAACAAATCTAGCAAATGACCCTTCTCCCATTAACAATGGAATCACCATTAACAATGGAAATGCCTTTGTTGTTTAATGTGGTGATATTTAAAAATCTGGGGCATTTTTGCAGTCACACAGAAAAGCTTGGAATCATGCTTTATATGTATGTAATTTTGGACAAGTTACTTAGCTCTTTGAACTTATGCATTTATTCTGAAAATATTTAACTACCCCATGAGCACAAAAAATACTACTGTATTTTATGGTATGCACAGGTCTCCTGGCATCAGGGAGCTAACACACTAGTTGTTGCACAGGGGGTGGGGAGTTACAAGAAGCAAATTAATTAAAGTCATAATTTCAAATTCTGTCAAGTGCTATAAAATCATTACTATTAAAAATTATGTAAATAGGTAACTAGCAAGTAAGAGAAGAACAAAGTCATTAAATGGAGTAAGCAGGAAATGCCTTCCAAAAGCAGTAATACCTGGCTGAGATCAAAATAATGAGAAGGAGACAGCCAGGTGATACTCTTAGGAAATGGGTTATATATGAGTAATATGAAAAACAGAAGATTAAAGGTGGGAATAACCTTGGCACTTTTTTTTTTTTTTTTTGGCCTTGGCACATTATAGAAAGGTTACTAAAGTTAATCTTATCAGAGTGGAAGGTGAGATTAAGACAGAAACAATATCCGGGGCGCAATTACATAAGGCCTTAGAAATCATATAGTACAACCACATTTGGAATTTCCTATTAGTGTTACAAGAAAATTTAGTATTTTCTGATGGCTATGGTTTGATACAGTATATTTCTTTACTTTAGCACCCCTCTGACTACTCCTATATGAAGAATGGACTATGCTCAGGAAGTAAAAAAGCAAGGAAAGAAATTAGGCGTCTACTGGACGAGTTTCAGCAAGAGGTGATGGTATCTTGGTTCTAGGAAGTTAGTAGTGAACATGGTGATGATAGGGTTTGAAATATATTTTGGGGCAGAGCCAACAAAGATTTGGCAAATAGTTTAACCATAGGTTACTATGAAAAAGAGGAACTAAAGAGGATTCTTTTGGCCAGAACTGTGTGGTTAGTAGGGATGTTAAGTAGAATGAGGGGAACTGGGTGGAGAAGAGATTTCTGTTGAAGTGGAGGGCAGGTAATATTAATAGACAGTTATTTTTTTGACCAAATTACTTTTGAAAAACCCATCATTTATTGAAATGGAGCTGTGAGGAGGCAGGAAGATTTATGATTATGGAGAGAAGGAATAAAAGGATGGAATGAATAAATAGGAATCATCATCATGTTAAAAGTCATGGAACCGGGTGAAATCACTAGGAAAATGATGAAGTTAGAGAAACGAAGGCCAAGGTTTGAGCACTGGCATATATAAACATTTGCAGTAGAAAGTGAAGAAAAATACTCAAGGAAACCAAGAGATAAAAAGCCTGAAACTGAACTACAACAACAACAAAAAACCCCAGCCAAACAAACAAAACTAGAGAAATGCAGTGTTATTGAGGACTGCAGAGACAGAGAATGGACAACTGTTCAAAACACTGAGAATACAAATAAAATAAGTACAGGAAACCGGCTGTATGTCAAGGGTAATTGTTGGTGATATTGTAAATTGTGGGCAACAATAACAATCTGAGAGACTCACGTTTAGATTGAATGAGCTGAAATATAGAAAATGATTACTTTGTTTATCTAATGCTGCATAACAAATTAGCCTTGAAATTAGTGGCATAACACAATCATCTATTATGCTCTTGGAATTTGTGGATCAGAAATTCAGGAAAGGCTCAGCTGCACAATTCTTACTTGGGGTCTCTTATATGGTTACACTCAGATTTTGCTGAGGCTATAGTCATCGAAACACCTAGTGAGGCTGGGAGATTCAATTTCAAAGTAGCTCAGTCACATTTTAAGCAAGTTGGAGTGGCTACTGGCCCAAACCACAGTTTCTTTCCATGTGAGTCCCTCCGTGGGGCTGTTTTAGTGTCCCCATATCATGATAGATGGTTGTCCCCAGAACAAGTGATGGAAGAAACCAAAAGGTAAGTAGAAGCCTTAGAAGCCACACATCTTCACTTCAGCCATCTTTGATTGGTTATAAAGTTCAGTCCTAATAAAGAAGTAAGTTCTAATATGAAAGAGGATTACATAAATGAACAAATACAGGAGATAAGGATTCCTGGCAGTCATCTTAGTGGCTGACTCACACAGTGATAATAGGTTTTAAATTATTTAATTCATCGTCTGGGATATAGTAGACATTCAATAAATAGTAATGCTCAGTTAGCCAGACTTGAAGTAAAGGACACAGTCCTTCAGATAACCAAGTTTGCCCAAAAACCCAAAAATCAATCCCAAGTTCAGAGGTCCTTAGAGCCAGCCTCACTTTCAACCATTTGGCTACAAATTTGCGAGTTCCCATGACTATCTTTAGGTTAAAAATTTGCTAGAAAGACTTATAGAACTTAGGGAAGTGTGATGTTTGTGATTATAATTTTATTAGAGCAAAAGGATACAGATCAGAACCAACGAAAGAAGAGATGCAAAGGGCAGAATCTGAACTGCAAGGTTTCTCAACCTGCAGCTACTATATCCTGAAGAATGCATAATTATCCTCCAGACCTCAATACGTAGCAATATGTAGAATTCTGTCAACCCAAAAGCTCACCTGAGCTTCAGTGTGTAGTTTTTGTTAAGACTTCATTATTTAAGCGCAATTAATTCAATTATTGCCCACATGCTTGAACTCAATCTCCTACCCCATCCCTGGAAGTCAAGCTGATTTCTCAGGGTCCAAAACCTCATCTCTCTAATCACATGGCTGGTCTTTCCACCATGGCCAGCTCTCGGCTTGAGTAAGCTCTGTTAGCATTAAACTAGCAGTTTTGATCCAAAGTGTGCACCAGGAAAAACAAAGACAATCCTATTCCATGGGAAATTCCAAGGGTTTCAAGATTAGCTCCCATGAACATGGATAAAACCCAGATCTAGGTAAGTTAATTCTTCCCTATTCAAGTAGATAGCATTGTTGTCACCAGCTGTATACCTAGATAGAATTGTTAGAGAAAACAACATAATAGATGTCTGGGGGATGAAAGAAAACCCAACATCTGGGGTGCCTAGGTCACTCAGTAGGTTAATCATCTGCCTTTGGTTTGGGTCATGATCCCAGTGTCCTGCTCAGCAGGGAGTCTGCTTCTCCCTCCCTCTGGTCTTGTGCTCGTGTTCTCTCTCTCTCTCTCTCTCCCCCTCCCTCCTTCTCAAATAAATAAAATCTTGGGGGAAAAAAAAGAAAAAAAGAAAAACAACATCTGTCTTTTGCAGTTTCTTACTGCTAATTCCTACTTTTTTATTGTCTGATTTTATTCTATGTCAATAATCATTAAACATTGATACCCAGCAGCTTTTTCCAATTAGAAAGCTGAAGAATATGCAGGACCCGATTAATTTTCCTTTGTAGCCCTGTGCTTTAGTCAAGGAAGACTATCCTCCTGAGTTCAGTGATGTTCACATAAATATCACCAAAGCAAAAAAGAGATTAGAACCAGTGGTACGTGGATGGTAAGAACTGAAGGTTACAGATCTGAAACTGACACATATATTCTCTATTTTCTGACCCCTGTGACATCCATTGCTCATGGGTTATCACTGCTGTCTTTTTTTTCTCATTCCATTTTCCTCTTCCTGTCAGCAATTGTGAAAGTCTTTAATCTATCATCTACATATACTTCCATTATGTTGCCATTGTCATGAGGCTGAGGTTTTATTTTCATAAAACCTTTATCTAATTTTACATCTAAATAGAACTGGTAGGTATAATAAATCTATTACATATGGTCTAGAAGAATCAGAGAAAAAGTCACAAAATCACCCCTTGTGATTCTTTTTTTTTTTTTAAGATTTTATTTATTTATTTGACAAACAAAGATCACAAGTAGGCAGAGAAGCAGGCAGAGAGAGAGGGGGAAGCAGGCTCCCCGCCAAGCAGAGAGCCCGATGCGGGGCTCGATCTCAGGACCCTGAGATCATGATCTGAGCCGAAGGCAGAGGCTTTAACCCACTGAGCCACCCAGACGCCCCACCCCTTGTGATTCTGATATCAATCTACTGGAAAAGGTGTGGAGGAGTCAACAAAAGGCAGTCAGAAAGCATGTAGATGCCAGTAAAAATTCAGGCAGTAGGGTTGGATCTTCTTTTTCATTGGCCTTGTGAAATAAACATACACATGTCACTTCTCATACTTAATCCCTTAATATACTCTAAAATTTCTCATCTCAGCCTCATTAATGAATGGAACTTTTATTTAGTACCAGCTATATCTTTAGGAAACAAGAGAAAACATTCTACAGAAGATCAATGTGTATACAGCACAGACAGGCTTTTGCCAAGAAAAGGCTGATAGTCTAAGCTGTGCACTGCTCTCTAGAATTTTCCTTTACCACTTTTCTCTTTATTTCTATGCTTTTCTCCAGACTACCAAGAATCCCCGTCCCTTTTTATTTAATTTCTGTAATCTCAGACATACTAAGTTACCAAGACTTTAAAATACTCCAAACTCCCTGGATATTTGGATTTAAAGGAGAATGAAAATTTCAGGCTTTTGTGAAAGACAATTTTAAGCAGGCTCTTTCCTTAATGGTTTTCAAAATTATAATATATAGACAGTTCATCAAAATAGAAGGCAAACTTGGCCAAATGAATTACATAGGCACAGAAACAACTTTGAAAACTTATGTAGTTTACAGTAACAATGATCTTCATGTTCAGCCATTCTTAAGTAATCTTGTAGTTGAGAGGTGAGGGGAGAAGTTCTAAATTTTGAGAACACAGAAGAGGACTTAGCCCAAATTTGGCTGGGGGGGGAGTAGAATATACAATAAAATTCTTTACTTTTCTGAATTTGTCCTAATTGTGATTACATTAAGCAGATGTTATGATGAAAACTAGTTTCATATTTTCTTCAAAGTTAAAGCAATTCAATTCAAACAACTGTGGCTATTTTAAGAAGTCATTTTAATGTCAATAATAGGGTTTACGACAGATGAACTTATAAATATTCAATAAAATGCTGTAATCTTTCAATTTATTTTCAGGGCTCATTACTAACTTATAGCAAATAAAATACATATCTCAGTAGTAATTTACTTTGCCATTGGGTTATTTCCCTTTTGACTTATACAACAAATAGATAAATGTTAAATTGTAAGAGGAAAATGGACTTCCATCATGGAAATAAGATATGCTTAAAATATATTTTTTCAAATTATTTGGGGATTTATACTTTCATTTTACATAAACTCACAATCAACATCATATGCCTTTGTTTACCTATTTTCTGAAACTTACAAAATGTGGAAATAAATGTAATGTCAAAAGTAAAGTGGGAGAGAGGTAAGATGTCAGAGGAGTAGGCCAACCGGAAGCTTTCCTCTTCACTTGAAAACAGCTAGATAAATATCAAATCATTCTGAACACCCAAGAATTGACCATAAGTCTTAGAGAACAAAGCTGCATGTCTACATACCAGAAAAACCACCAGTAGAAGACAGAAATTGTGGAGAGTTGATTTGTGGGAGAAAAGAGCCTTAGATGTTGCCTAGGGAGAGGGAGTAGTGATCACACAGGGAGTAATGAGAGAGAAGGAGAACAAAGAGAGAAAGTGTGAGGGGTGGGGCAGTGAAAACAAAATCAAGGAACTATGCAAGAAAACTATTCCCCACTACCACTGACAGGGAAAAAGGAAAGGATTACAATACTTCCAGTTTTCTATAAATAGCCAAGCACACAGAGTCTGAAGTTTTGGAGGTGTACAGCATGGCCAGGTTTGGGCCTGAGGAGCTTAGTGGTGCTCTGGTGGAAGAGCAGGGAAGAGCCCAAGCAGTAGACAGCCTGAGGATCCCCAAGGTCATATGAGGAGAAGCAGTTCTGCTTGGAGTACATTTGGCAAAGGTTATACAGCATTTCTGCAGGCAAAGGACCCTGCAGACACCACTGAATTCTGCAGCTCACCAGTATGGAAAGAAAGAGGCTAGATAAGGACAGCAATTCCTGGCACCAGTTGTATGTTAAAATTTACCATAAACTCTGAGCTGCAATGTAGTCCTACAACTGCTTTCTGGGATAAGCAGACATCGGCCATAGTTCGGAGTGCATTTGGGAGAGGTGATATGGTCTCTCATAGGCAAAGGACACTTTAGGCACTATTGAGGTGTCCTGCTTACCAGTTTAGGAACAAAGACACCTACTGAGTGCAGGAAACCCTGGTGCTAGCTATGTGTTATGATTTATCATAAACTTTAATCAACGGTGCAGTCATGAGGCTATCTTCTGGGATAAGCCTGCACCACCCATAGTGCAGGGAGATCCTTCCCCAGAGGATCATATGGGTCTTAACCTCAGAGGTCTCCAAAACATGGGGCTTTGAAACATAGCTGCACCTGAGAGAAAACACAGGAGTGCTGTACTGTTTGGCAGGCAGACTTGGACACAGGTGAAAGCAGGGATCTCACAGAAAGCAAGGACATAGGAGGGGTCACTGTTTGCATGTCTGAGGGCTTACTGAAGTCACTGAGGGCTTACTGAAGAGGAGTGGCATGTATTTCCCACTCCAGAGATGAGAGAGTAGCAAAGCCATTTCCTCCCCCATCAACCAGCCTGATCCATCTCAGTGAGCTAAACAATGCCACCAGTAGAAAATGGAGCCATTACACCAGCCCCTGCACTCTTACACCCTACAGTCACATATCCACTAGGGCAAGTCTACTTGAGAATCAAAGCAGAAGGACCATCCCCGAGAAGACCAGCACAAACCCTTTGCCTGCACCAAGTCTACTGATCATAGAGCACTGTGAAGTTTCAGTTCAAGGGGAAACAGGATCTAGTGTCTTTTGGGATTTTTGTCTCTCTCTCTCTCTCTTTTTTTTTTTTGGATACAGAAGGAGCAATTTCACCTTATATACATATTTTTATTTTTCTCTTTTCTTTCTATGTTTGTTATATCAAGCTTTTTATAATAAGCAGACCCAAAAAATAAATAAATAAAATAAACAAAAACAACAAACCTAGGATCTAGCTTCCTTTATGTATTTTTAATTTTTTTTAATTTTTAGTTTTATTTTACCCTTTTCTCCCCTCCAAAATGACAACACAGAGGAATTCACACCAAAAGAAAGAACAGGAAGAAATGATGGCCAGAGATTTAATCAATACAGATATAAGTAAGAGGTCTGAACTAGAATTTGAAACAGGAATTATAAGGATACTAGCTGGACTTGAAAAATGCATAGAAGACAGTAGAGAATCCTCTACTATGGAGATAAAAGAACTAAATCTAGTCAGGCCAAAATTAAAAATGCTATAACCAAGATGCCAATGGATGCATAAAAATAAGGATGGATGAAGCAGAGGAATGAATCAGTGATACACAAGATAAAATTATGGAAAACAATGAAGCTGAAAAGAAAAAGTAACAAAGGTAATGGATCACAAAAGAGACTTAGGGAACTTAGCAATTTATTAAAACAGAATAGCTTTCATATATAAGGAGTCCCAGAAGATGAAGAGAGAGAAAAAGGGGTAGAAAGTTTATTCGAGCAAATTATAGCTGAAAACTTTCCTAATCTGGATAAGGATACAGGCATCAAAATCCAAGAAACACGGAGAACTCCCATTAAATTCAACAAAAGCTGACCAGCCCAATCATATCATAGTCAAATTCACAAAACATAGACAAGGAAAGAATCTGGAAAACAGCAAGGGAAAACAAGTCCTTAACCTACAAGAGAAGGCAGATCAGATTTGCAGCAGATCTGTCTACAGAAAGTTAGCAGGCCAGAAGAGAATGAAAGGATATATTCAATGTGCTGAAGGGGAAAAATACGCAGCCAAGAATACTTTATCCAGCAAGAGCCTCATTAAGAATAGGAGAGATAAAGAGTTTCCAAGATAAACAAAAACTAAAGAAGTTCATAACCACTAAACCAGCCCTGCAAGAAATATTAAGGGGAAATTTTTGAGTGGGAAAGGGGAGAATAAAAGCAACAAATGTGAGAAAGACAAGAGAACATCATCAGAAACACCAACTCTATAGGTAACACAATGATGCTACATTCACATCTTTTGATAATCACTCTGAATGTGAATGGATTAAATGCTCTGATCCAAAGACATAGGGAATGGATAAAAAAACAAGATCCATTTATATGTTGCCTCCAAGAGACTCATTTTAGACCTAAAGACACCTGCAGATTGAAAGTGAGGTGATGAAGAACCATCTATCATGCTAATAGCCATCAAAAGAAAGCTGGTATAGTTATACTTACATCAGACAAACTAGATTTTAAAACAAAGGCTATAACAAGAGATGAAGAAAGCATTATATCATAATTAAGGGGTCTATCCATCAAGAAGATTATAAATAATTATGCCCCCAACTTGAGAACACCTAAATATATAAAATCAATTAATAAACATGATAATAATACAATAGTAGTAGGGGACTTTATCACCCCACTTAAACAGCAATGGACAGATCACCTAAGTAGAAAAATTAACAAGGAAACAATGGCAGAAATAAATGATATAGAAACAAAGAAATGAATGAACACAGTAGAACTGATCAAAAAACTAAGAACTGGTTGTTCAAAAGAATTAATAAAATTGATAACCCTAGCCAGACTTATCAAAAAGAAAAGAAAAAGGATGCAAATAGATAAAATTATGAATGAAAGAGGAGAGATCACAACAGACATCACAGAAATACAAACACCTATAAGAGAATACTATGAAAAATTATATGCCAACAAACTGGGAACTCTGGAAGAAATGGACAAATCCCTAGAATCTTACAAATTACCATAACTGAAACAAGAAGAAATAGAAAACTTGAATGAACCCATAACCAGCAAAGAAACTGAATCAGCAATCAACAATCTCCCAACAAACTCCTTGGTCAGATGGCTTCCCAGGGGAATTCTACCTGGCATTTAAAGAAGAGTTAATACCTATTCTTCTCAAACTGTTACCAAAAAAAAATGGAAATAGAAGGAAAACTTCTAAATTCCTTCTACGAAAACATTATCTTGATTCCAAAACCAGAGAAAGATGCCAATAAATGGAGAGTGCTGTGAAGTGTGTAAACCTGGGGATTCACAGACCTGTACTCCTGGGGATAAAAATACATTATATGTTTATAAAAAAATAAGAAAAAAAAGATGCCAATAAAGGTGAATAATAGGCCAATATCCCTGATAAACATGAGTGCAAAAATTCTCAATAAAATACTGGCAAATTGGATTCAACAGTACATTAAAGGAATTATGCACCTGATCAAATGAGATTTATTCCTGGACTTCAGGACTGCAAATCAATCAATGTGATATACCACATTAATAAAGTATAAGAACCATATGATCCTTCAACAGATGCAGAAAAAAAAGTTTGACAAAATTCAGCTACCATTCCTAATAAAAACCCTCAGCAAAGAAGGGGTAGAAGGAACATACCTCAATGACATAGAGGCCATATAGAAAAGGCCATAGCTAGTAGTATCCTCCATGGGGGAAAAACTGAAGGCCTTTCCCTGAATTAAGGAATAAGAAAAGGATGTCTACTCTCACCATTATTATTCAACATAGTACTAGAAGTCTTTGTCTCAGAAATCAGATAACAAAAAGAAATAGAAGACATCCAAACTGACAGGGAAGAAGTTAAACTTTCACTCTTTGCAGACAACATGATATTCTATATAGAAAACCCAAAAGATTCCACCAAAAAAATTGCTAGAATACATTAATTCAGCAAAGTGACAGTATGTTAAATCAATGTGCAGAAACCTTCTGCATTTCTATACATCAATAATGAATCAGCAAAAAAAGAAATCAAGAAATCGGTCCCATTTTCAACTGCACCAAAACCAGTAAGATACCTAGGAATAAACCTAAGTACAGAGGTAAAAGATCTAAGCCATAGAACACTTATAAAAGAAATAGAAGAAGACACAAAGAAATAGAAAACCAATCTATGCTCATGGATTGGAAGAACAAACATTGTTAAAATGCCTACTACCCAAATCAGTCTATACATTTAATGTAATTCCTATCAAAATACCACTAGCATCTTCCACAGAGCTAGAACAAACAATCCTAAAATGTATATGGAGCCACAAAAGACCCCAAATAGCCAAAGCAATTCTGAAAAAGAAAAACAAAACTGGAGGGATTACAATTCTGGATTTCAAGCTCTCTTCCAAAGTTGTCATCATCAAAACAGTAGGGTACTGGCACAAAAACAGACACATAGATCAGTAGAACAGACTAGAAAACCTAGAAATGGACCCACAACTATATGGTCAACTAATATTGGACAAAGCAGGATAGAATATCCAATGGGCAAAAAGACAAGCTCTTCAACAAATGGTGGTAAAAAAACTGGACAGCAACATGAACAAGAATGAAACTGGTCCACTTTCTTATGCCATATACAAAAATAAATTCAAAACGGATGAAAGGCCTAAAGACAGGAAACCATCAAAATTCTAGAGGGAACACAGGCAGAAACCTCTTTGACCTTGGCTATAGCAGCTTCTTACTAGCCATGTCACCAGAGGCAAGGGAAACAAAAGCAAAAAATGAAGTACTGGGACTTCATCAAGAGAAAAAGCTTCTGCACAGCAAAGAAAACAATCAACAAAACTAAAATGGAGTTTGTGGAATGGGAGAAGATATTTGCAAATGACATATTTGATAAAGTTAGTATCAAAAATCTACAAAGAAATTATCAAACTTATTTTAAAAATGATCCAATTAAAAAATGGGCAAAAGACATGAATAGGTACTTCTCCAAAAAAGACATCCAGATGGCTAACAGGCACATGAAAATGTGCTCAACATCACTCATCATCAGGGATATATAAGTCCAAACCACAATGAGACACCACCTCACACCTGCTAGAATGGCTAAATTTAACAACACAAGAAACAACGGGTGTTGGTGAGGATGTGGAGAAAGCAGAAACCTCTTGCACCATTGGTGGGAATACAAACCCATGCAGCCACCCTGGAGAAAGGTTCAGAATTTCCTTGAAAAGTAAATACAGAACTACCTTGAGATTCAGCAATTGCACTAGTAGGTATTTACCCAAAGGATGTGAAAATATAGATTTCAAGGGGTACATGCACCCCACTGTTTATAGCAGCACTATCAAAAATAGCCAAACTATGGAGAGAGCCCAAATGTCTATCAATTGATGAATCGAAAAAGAAGATGTGTGTGTGTGTGTAATGAAATATCACTCAGCTGTCGAAAACAATGGAATCTTGCCACTAGCAATGCCATAGCCAGAGCTAGAGTGTATTGTGCTAAGTGAAATAACTCAGAGACAACTACCATATGATACAACTCATATGTGGAATTTTTTTTAAAGATTTTATTTATTTATTTGACACAGAGAGAGAGAGATCACAAGCAGGCAGAGAGGCAGGCAGAGAGAGAGGAGGAAGCAGGCTCCCCGCTGAGCAGAGAGCCAGATGCAGGGCTCGATCCCAGGACACTGAGATCATGACCTGAGCCGAAGGCAGAGGCTTTAACCCACTGAGCCACCCAGGCGCCCCTCATATGTGGAATTTAAGAGCCTGTAAGGTGACTGTTACTGTATATTGTCTCTGTACCTTTCTGATCTACTTTTAGGCTCTCTCTTTGCTTAGAGGACCCCTTTCAATATTTCCTGTAGAGCTGGTTTGGTGTTTGCAAATTCTTTCAGTTTTTGTTTGTCCTGGAAGCTTTTTATCTCTCCTTCTATTTTCAATGATAGCCTAGCTGGATAGAGTATTCTTGGCTGCATGTTTTTCTCGTTTAGTGCTCTGAATATATCATGCCAGCTCTTCCTGGCCTGCCAGGTCTCTGTGGATAAGTCTGACCTTACAGGCTAATAATGGCACTAAATTCATATCTCTCAATAGTTACCCTGAATGTTAATGGGCTAAATGCCCCAATCAAAAGACACAGGGTATCAGAATGGATAAAAAAACAAAACCCATCAGTATGTTGCCTACAAGAAACTCATTTTAGACGCGAAGACACCTCCAGATTTAAAGTGAGGGGGTGGAAAACAATTTACCACGCTAATGGGCATCAGAAGAAAGCTGGGGTGGCAATCCTTATATCAGATCAATTAGATTTTAAGACAAAGACTATAATAAGAGATGAGGAAGGACACTATATCCTACTCAAAGGGTCTGTCCAACAAGAAGATCTAACAATTTTAAATATCTATGCCCCTAACGTGGGAGCAGCCAACTATATCAACCAATTAATAACAAAATTAAAGAAACACATCAATAATAATACAATAATAGTAGGGGACTTGAACACTCCCCTCACTGAAATGGACAGATCATCCAAGCAAAAGATCAACAAGGAAATAAAGGCCTTAAATGACACACTGGACCAGATGGACATCACAGATATATTCAGAACATTTCATCCCAAAGCAACAGAATACACATTCTTCTCTAGTGCACATGGAACCTTCTCCAGAATAGATCACATCCTGGGTCACAAATCAGGTCTCAACCGGTATCAAAAGATTAGGATTATTCCCTGCATATTTTCAGACCACAATGCTCTGAAGCTAGAACTCAATCACAAGAAGAAAGCTGGAAAGAACCCAAATACATGGAGACTAAACAGCATCCTTCTAAAGAATGAATGGGTTAACCAGGAAATTAAAGAAGAATTGAAAAAATTCATGGAAACAAATGATAATGAAAACACAACAGTTCAAAATCTGTGGGACACAGCAAAGGCAGTCCTGAGAGGAAAATATATAGCGGTACAAGCCTTTCTCAAGAAACAAGAAAGGTCTCAAGTACACAACCCAACCCTACGCGTAAAGGAGCTGGAGAAAGAACAAGAAAGAAACCCTAAACCCAGCAGGAGAAGAGAAATCATAAAGATCAGAGCAGAAATCAACGAAATAGAAACCAAAAAAACCAATAGAAGATATCAATGAAACTAGGAGCTGGTTCTTTGAAAGAATCAATAAGATTGATAAACCCCTGGCCAGACTCATCAAAAAGAAAAGAGAAAGGACCCAAATCAATAAAATCATGAATGAAAGAGGAGAGATCACAACTAACACCAAAGAAATACAGACAATTATAAGAACATACTATGAGCAACTCTACGCCAACAAATTGGACAATCTGGAAGAAATGGATGCATTCCTAGAGACATATAAACTACCACAACTGAACCAGGAAGAAATAGAAAACCTGAACAGGCCCATAACCAGTAAGGAGATTGAAACAGTCATCAAAAATCTCCAAACAAACAAAAGCCCAGGGCCAGACGGCTTCCCAGGGGAATTCTACCAAACATTTAAAGAAGAACTAATTCCTATTCTCCTGAAACTGTTCCAAAAAATAGAAATGGAAGGAAAACTTCCAAACTCATTTTATGAGGCCAGCATCACCTTGATCCCAAAACCAGACAAGGATCCCACCAAAAAAGAGAACTACAGACCAATATCCTTGATGAACACAGACGCAAAAATTCTCGCCAAAATACTAGCCAATAGGATTCAACAGTACATTAAAAGGATTATTCACCACGATCAAGTGGGATTTATTCCAGGGCTGCAGGGTTGGTTCAACATCCGCAAATCAATCAATGTGATAGAACACATTAATAAAAGAAAGAACAAGAACCATATGATACTCTCAATAGATGCTGAAAAAGCATTTGACAAAGAAACAAAACTGATGAACACATGGGAAGGGGGAAAAAGGAGAGAGAAAAAAAAAAAAAAACCCTTTTAGAGACTCTTAACTAGGAGAAGAAACTGAGGATTGATGGAGGGAGGATGGTTGGGAATGGGCTAGGTGGGTGATAGGTATTAAGGAGGGCACTGGGATGAGCACTGGGTGTTGTATGCAAGTCATGAATCGCTGAATTCTACTCCATAAACCAATAATGCACTGTATGTTAACTAAAATTTTAAAAATAGATAAAAATACACACACACACACACACACACACACACAAATAAGTTTGCATTATTTTATAATAACCTTGAACACTTTTTGAATTCTAAAGTTAGAAATATAAACTGAAAAAAAATCTTGGTCATGGTAACTATGTGGGAGGAGAGTTATTATATTCCTGCATTCAGGTAAAATTCTTATTCAAGCTACATATTTGTATATATAGTTTGCTATTCTGCTATCTAAAAACTTTACATCTTAAAGGTTTGTTTCTTCGTTGTTTTTTTTTTTTAATTATGACAAGAGATTCACATGTTTGGAATTGTGATTTCATTTGTTATCTCCCTAATCTAAAATAAAAACAAAAACAAAAGCAAACAACAACAACAACAAAAACCCCTTGCTCTCCTAGGTAGGCAGCTTCCACAACCAGAATACATCATTACTCAATTCTTACTTCCATTACAAAACTTAATGTATCTGATTTTAATTTTTTTATTTGCTTTTTGAACTACAGAGAAATAAATGAGCATTAATGGAAATACATGACATTAGAGTATGAATTACTAGATAAATTTTAGTTCTGATACCACCTTTGTAATGAAGGACATGTTTAATATTGCTGTTGCTCAGAAATTCCAGGTATAAAATTGAGAATACTAATAAGTATACTTTTTCAAAAGCATATTTGTTAATGTTCAGCATATTTGTAAAACATCTATAATATTTGATTTGATTTGATTAATAATAGCTTTATTAATATAACAACAGAAATTCTTCTCAATCTTCTTTAATTCTGCTTAATTATTTAGCAAAGAAACTGACAAATAAGAAGTACTCATTAGATATTCATGAAACTGAACTGAGCTGTCAGTGTCCAGGGGTTTACAGGATCAGTACTGTGGCTACAATTCATTAATATCAATCAATCCATTTCCTCCTACTGTTAACAGACGTTTATTCCTCAACCCTTGAGCCACAGAAGTGATCATCTGACCCCATAATGGGTTATTAATAGCTCCCGAGGACCCTGGATCAAGTGAATAGCCTGGAGATTGGCTCGTGATCTAAACTAGCTTACAGCCTTTCCCTGGGCTTTTCTATATAGGAATGGATAGGGGAAAGTGAGGTGTGCCTTCTCCTCTCAGGTTTCCAAACTTGATTTGTGTGACCCTAATGTTCTTTCCATCAAGGAGATTTTTGCCTATGAAATGCATGGATATGGGCTAAAAACAAAGTAGAAACAATGAAAAATCACTAATATTTTGTGCTGGAATGTTATGTATGTAGGGGACGCTGTGGTTAGGAGAAGGAAGGAGGGAAACAAAAAAATGAATAAAGAAACAAGTGCTTTGAATGACACATTGGACCAGATGGACCTCATAGATATATACAGAACATTCCATGCTAAAACAACAGAATACTCATTCTTCTCGAGCACACATGGAATGTTCTCCAGAACAGACCACATACTGGGTCACAGATCAGGGCTCAACCAATACCAAAAGACTGAGATTATTCCCTGCATATTCTCAGACCACAATGCTTTGAAACTGGAACTCAGCCATAAGAAAAAGCTTGGAAGCAATTCAAACATTTGGAATCTAACGACCAACTGCTTAAGAATGTTTGAATCAGGGTGCCTGGGTGACTCAGTTGGTTAAGCAACTGCCTTCGGCTCAGGTCATGTTCTTGGAGTCCCCAGATGGAGTCCCAAATCAGGCTCTCTGCTCAGTGAGGAGTCTGCTTCTCCCTGTGACCCCTCCCTCTCATTCTCTCTCTCTCTCTCTCTCTCTCTCAATTACATAAATAAAGTCTTAAAAAAAAAAAAAAAGAATGTTTGGATCAACCAAGAAATCCAAGAAGAGCTTAAACAATTCATGGAAACTAATGAGAATGAAGACACACTGGTCATAAACCTATAGGATATGGCAAAAACAGTTCTAAGGGGGAAATACATAGCCATCAAAGCCTCACTCAAAAAAATTGAAAAATCTAGAATACACCAGCTCTCTTTACACCTTAAGGAACCGGAAAATCAATAAAAAATTAAGCCAACATCATTCAAAAGAAGGGAAATAATCAAGATTAGAGCAGAGATCAATGAGTTAGAAACTGGAGATACAGTACAACACATCAACAAAACTAGAAGCTGGCTTTTTGAAACAATCAATGAGATCGATAAACCACTGGCCAAACTAATCCAAAAGAAAAGAGAGGACCCAAATTAATAAAATTATGAATGAAAGGGAAGAGATCACAACTAACACCAAGGAAATAGAAACAATCAGAAATTATTATCAACAGCTATATAAGCCAATAAGTTCTGCAACCTAAAAGAAATGGATGCATTCCTGGAAATCTATAAACTTCCAAGACTGAAACAGGAAGGAATTGACAACCTGAACAGACCAATATCTAGTAACAAGATTGAAGCAGTGATCAAAAACCTCCCAAAAAACAAGAGACCAGGACCTGATGGATTCCCTAGGGAATTCTACCGAACACTCAAAGAAGAAATAATACCTATTCTCCTGAAGCTGTTTCAAAAAAAGAAACAGAAGGAAAACTTCCAGACTCTTTCTATGAGGCCAGTATTACCCTTATCCCCAAACCAGGCAAAGACCCTACCAAAAGGAGAATTTCAGACAAATATCCCTGGTGAATATGGATGCCAAGATTCTCAGCGAGATCCTAGCTACTAGGATCCAGCAGTACATTAAAAAGGTTATCCACCATGACCAGGCGGGATTTATCTTTGGGATGCAAGGGTGGTTCAACATTTGCAAACCAATCAATGTGACAGAAGAAATTGATAAGGGAAGAGAAAAGACCCACATGGTCCTCTCAATTGAGGCAGAAAAGCATTTGACAAGATTCAGCATCCGTTCCTGGTTAAAATTCTTCAAAGTGTAGGGATAGAAGGAACATTCCTCAACTTCATAAAGTCTATCTATGAAAAAACCACAGTGGATATCATTCTCAATGGGGAAATGGTGACAGCCTTCCTTCCCTTTGAGATCAGGAACACAGCAAGGATGCCCACTCTCGTCACGTTGTTCAACACAGTGCTTATTACTTTCTTTCTTTTTAAAAAAGATTTTATTTATTTATTTGAGAGAGAGAGAGAGATCATAAGTAGGCAGAGAGGCAGGCAGAGAGAGAGGGGGAAGCAGGCTCCCTGCTGAGCAGAGAGCCTGATGTGGGGCTTGATCCCAGGACCTTGAGATCATGACCTGAGCCAAAGGCAGAGGCTTAACCAGTGAGCCACCCAGGTGTCCCTGCTTATTACTTTCTAATAGGTTTCTAAATTTAAAGTAGGCAAAATTTCTTGAGGCATGTAAATTTAAATGTTATTCAAAGCAAAAATCTCATATTGGTCACCATCTTTATTTAAATTATACTGATATATATTAATAGTAAAAGGAAAAACCATGGTACTTGACTTTTCCTATTATACATTATAAGAGATTTCAAGTTCCATAAATTATTTTTCTAATATCTTGTGAAGTATTTGGCATCTAGTTTTTTTGTTGTTATTTTTTTTTCTGTTTATCAGCTCTACAGTGTTTTAAAAATTCTGCATCTAGCAAAATAAAATTTGGCAAACACACCACCATATCCTTCCTCCCACATCTCAATCTATCTACTAATCTACTTATCCATCTATGGTATCCAAATATCATATGGCTACTTAAATATCAGAAGACCACTGCAAGTTGATTCCTGAGACTGCTAAGACATGCATTCAAAAATATTTGTTAATTTCCATATTCTAAATATTAAATCTAAAATTACCAAAGGCATACAGTAAGGTGTTTTTTTTTTGAAGATTTTATTTATTTATTTGACAGAGATCTCAAGTAAGCAGAGAGGCAGGCAGAGAGAGAAGAGGAGGAAGCAGGTTCCCTGCTGAGCAGAGAGCCCGATGTGGGGCTCGATCCCAGGACCCTGGCATCATGACCTGAGTCGAAGGCAGAGGCTTTAACCCACTGAGCCACCCAGGCACCCCAATAAGGTTTTTTTATTTGTTCTGCTCCAAAGTTCAAAATTCAAATCAGTAACATAGTGCCTATAATGTCAAATCCAGAACTACTAGTCTTCTATCACCTTTCATTCATTCTGCTCCCCTTCCCCCCACAACACAAAATTTCAGTATGCTCTTGTATCATTTCTGAAGTTGCCATTTTGTTACTACCCAAATTTTATTAGCTCTCCCCAACTAACAATGACAATTACAACAACAACAACAAAAAGAGCAAGTTTTTTGTTTTGTTTTTTTTTTTTGTTATTTGTTTTGTTTTTTTGTTAAGACTTAACAGGTTCTAGGCACTGATCTTAGCACTTACATAAAGTAACTCACTGAGTCCATCTCCAGGAGGACTTTTAAGCTCTTTATTATTATTATCCCCATTTCACAAATGAGAAAATGAAGGCTCAGAGATGGTTAGTGACCTGTCTAGAGTCACACATCTAGACAGTAGCTGGGTCAAAAGCCATACGCAGGCAGTCTCCAGATCTGAGACTCAATCCCTAAACAGGCTCCATTTTTTTCAGTCCACACAGATTATAGGTTTCTAAACTCAATAGATAACATTTATGTATTTCTTAAATGTACTTTTTTAGGTTTTTTTTTCCAGTTTTATGGTTAATCAGTTTTTAAAAAGATTCTTTAGAGAGCTTGCACATGCGTGAACAAGTGGGGGAGGGGCAGAAGGCGAGGCAGAGAAGCAGACCCCCTGCTGAATGGAGCCCTACACAGGGCTTGATCCCATGACCCTGAGATCATGATCTGAGCCAAAGTCAAGAGTTGGACTGAGCCATCCAGCTGCCCCTATGGTTAGTCTTTATATTATGACCTAATCTATGCTTTGCCAGCACATTTTATACTTTTTCCCTAATCATTGCAGTTTCTATATCAGGCATAGCAATTCCATTTTGTAGATGAAATAAGCTTCTATGTTGATTCTCACTCTAGTACTGTTGGGGTCCGTAATCAAAGGAGCGAGACTGACACAAAGCAAAGGTCAAGCAAAGCTTTATTTCGCGCCAAGCATCGAGAATCAAACTGACCGGCCAGGTCCATCTCTTACAAAGAGGAGACCTCTCTCTGCCTTACAGACCAACTTTTTTTTTTTAATTTTATTTATTTATTTGACAGAGAGATCACAAGTAGACAGAGAGGCAGGCAGAGAGAGAGAGAGAGAGGGAAGCAGGCTCCCTGCTGAGCAGAGAGCCCGATGCGGGACTCGATTCCAGGTTCCCGAGATCATGACCTGAGCCGAAGGCAGCGGCCTAACCCACTGAGCCACCCAGGCGCCCCAGACTAACTTTTAAGGGCAAAGGCCATGTGGTTGGGCCTGGCCACGCACAGGTGGCCAATAAGATTGAACACACAGAGAAAGATACACAGTCATGCTAGGTCACACATAAGTGACCAATTGAATCAATTGAATTACAATTTACCCTATAGTAGATATTTGAACTAGCCTATCACCTTGGTCAGAATTGGCACCCAAAATGCACCCAAAGGGTGGGGCCCAAACTGCTTGGTAGCTAGGGAGAGAGTATGTGCCCCCACTGATTTGATATCTCCACCTGGCCTGACCCACCCTTGTATTTGGGCTTTGTTACCTGGGACTGGTTTCTGGGACTTGTTTTTAAGTAAGTCCCCTGGGGAGAGGGGGACAGGGACAGTTTAAGTTTTACTGTATAAACAACAAAGTCATTGTTTAACCGGATGGAATCACTCTGGCTAAATAGGCCCTTACAGTACAATATTGATCTTACGCAACCTTTTTTTTTTTTTAATTCAAGTCAGAAAACAACACTTTTAAGCCCTTGATATCTTAGCATTCCATCTGAAATAAAATCTAACAATGTTGTAACATGACCTATATCATTTTACCAAATCTGGTCTCTACTTACCCCATTAGATTCATCGTGTATTATTCCATCCTCTCTCCATTTTCCCTTCTCAACTTCCTGCCTAACAACCACCTTACTACACTCAAGGCTGAGCCAATGAATTCTTCTTCTCTTTCTAGAACATTTGCGCTGCTTATCATTTTTTTAACCTGGGATTCTCTGTACCATGGGCTCCTTTCCATGCTTCAGATCTGAACGGCATTTTAGAGACTGTTTCCCTAATGCTGTGGTTTCCAATTTGTAGTCCTCAGAGCACCAGCATCAGCATCACCTGGGAACTTATTAAATATGTAGATTCTCAGTCCCACCTAAGACCCACTGACTTAGAAAACCTGGGCTACAGCTCGGAATTCTGGGGTTTACAAGCCTTCTAAGCGATTCTGTTGTAGTTAAAACCGGTGAGACACCAAAGGCACCCTATACTAACAAAATCCACTTCTTACTAGCCATGCTGTATCAAATCACCACATTTTTATTTACAAAACTGTCAAAATGATGTCATGCATTGTGTGTTTGTCCTTTGTTCAGTTGTCTACCGTCTAGATCCACTCTCTAGATCTAGACTGAGATTAAATTCATTAGTTCATTAAAGCGGGGTCTTTGCCTTTCCAGTTGGCACAATATGCAGGTGGTTTACTTTTAGATGTGATCCCAGGGAACAGGAGGGAAACACAGATCCAGGGAGAGCCAATTAAATGATATATGATTAAGCTGCTTCTTGCTGTGGGCAATTGAGGCTCAGTCCTGCTGAGAATCCTGAAGAATCAGGCCAGGAGACCCTCAGAATCAAACATCTAAAAGACAGAAAGGGGCCCTATTTACACACTGGTCCTTACCCCTATTGGACAAGGGCTATCCCAGAGCATATTAACTCCCTCATACTTCCAGGTCTATTCAAGAGGTGGAAGAGATGTGCACAAGCCAACAAACACTGAAGAAACCAGAGAGGGAAGTATGAAGATATTAACACATTAATGAGGACATGATGTCAGGTAACACCAGCTTGCAGTTGAGGGTCAAGGCAACGCCTGGAGCAAATACATGGGCTGTGAGGATGTGAAGCATGCTAAAAGAGATAGACATCTGATATACTTTACAACTATGGTATCTGCATGGGCTAAAAAATGCCAAACTCATAGTAGATACTCAACAAATATTTCCTCCATAATAAAGTCAATCAATGGTTCAGTCTATTAACAGATATATATACAATTGTGATAAGTCAGAGAGAGACAAGACTTAACCCAATGGTGATAATTTACAATACCCATGCATTGTTTATCTTATCCAGCTGCATTTCATTTATAAAATTAATGAAATCAATAATTTAAACAGTTTCGTTTTGATTTGATAATGCGTAAGACAAATCTATATCTTGTACTACTCTCACATTGTCAGGGAACTTAAAGAAGTCCCAGCTATTGTCATGGTGCAAAATAAGGTCTTGTGGAAATGCAAAATGAGGATACTTTAACCCATTATCATGGAGGAAAGTAGCACTTAAACTTTAGCCTACGGCATAATAAACTGCAAGATTCATTAAAACACATTGATGGGGGGGGCACCTGAGTGGCTCAGTGGGTTAAAGCCTCTGCCTTTGGCTCAGGTCATGATCTCAGGGTCCTGGGATCATGCCCCATCTCAGGCTCTCTGCTCATCAGGGAGCGTGCTTCCCTTTCTCTCTCTCTAACTGCCTCTCTGCCTACTTGTGATCTC